>NW_006922250.1:908475-909406 GCF_000298275.1 Orycteropus afer afer | reverse complement strand
ATCCGACTGTGGTACTAATTTTCCCCAAGGAGGTTGCCAGGCCTTTGCTCCTTGTCTTAGTCTGCAAGCTCTACTGAAACCTGTTCAGCATCAAAAGCAACACAAAAGCTTCCACAGACAGACGGGTGGTAGTTATGCACGAAGTGCATTGAAGGGCATCGAACTTCTACCGCGTGGAAGGCAAAGATTCTGCCACTGGCCCGCCACTGCCCCCTGCAGGGGGAGGTCCACACTGCATGGCACACAACCAAACAGGATAGTTCCTCACGGTCCTGCACGGCAGGAAGCGACGTTGCCAACAAGATTTGCAAAAGGGGGACCCTGAGCGGTCTCTGCTCTCTGACGTCTCAACTCTCCTAAGTCTCTTTCTTTCCAAAACGTGGAGAAGAAAAACAAACATCCCAGGTCCGTGTCATGTTGCGTCTGTCTTGGAGAGTACTTGGCAGCGTGGTTTGCTACATGAACACGAGGCGTGCCACCACAGGAGTAATGAAGTCGCAGCCTCAGCAAAATAGCAAACTGATGAAAAAAACAATCAACGTGCCACCAGTAGCAAGCCCCCACCGCGAGGGCACCAGGCAGGGGGACGCCATCATCGACAATGAGAAGGTTTGTGGCTGTGTAGCCATCATCCGACCCCAAACGCTAAAGAAATTGCCTGTGGTTTCACAGTGACGTTTCTGTAAACTGTCAGAGTTCTGACTCCAGGACAGGCACCTCATGTTAGCGAGTTGTCCTAAAGTGGAATGATTTCTTTGCTTATTCAGAAGAGGGACATCGTGAGAGAAGAGAGGTTGATGGAAAGAATCAACACTGTGTAAACCTCCTCTAAGGAACTCTGGTGGCCTAGTGCCTCAGGCACTTGACTGCTGAGCAGAAGGCTGGCGGTTCAAACCCACCAGCCACTCCTCGGAAGGAAGGTTGGGCAATC
>NW_006922250.1:902657-905640 GCF_000298275.1 Orycteropus afer afer | reverse complement strand
GGGAAAGCCATTTCTCTCTTGGGATTTGGAGGAACTGACAAAGAAGGGAAGGGAAGGACGACAGCTTCCAGAGAGTTGCGTCCTGGACAAGGCAGGTCACACCTTGAGACTCATCCACAGTGGGTCTGGCTGCTGGTCTGTGGTGTCTGTCTGGTCTCAGAATCTCTGGAGGGTTCATTGGTGATGGGGCAGCCATGTGGGTCCCCTGGCAATCGGCCTCCGTGGGGTCAGGTCTCAGCTCCTATGTGTCCGTGGCTGGTTCAATGTTGTCTGCAGCTGCCGCCACGCAGATCCTCACTCGAAGTGTCTCCATAGGGTTTTCAATGGCTGATGTTTTTGGGAACACATTCCCAGGACCTTGTGCCATGGTGGTGCTGGTTGAGTTTGAACTGCAAATCTTTAGGACCATGCAAGTCAAGCTGTGTCACCCAGGCACTTGATGAAGTGAATGGGGGTGATCCTGGAATATGCAGGTGAACCCTAAATTCAACCACAGGGTCCTCATGAGAGGGAGGCAGGAAGGTGAGGTGGGAAGATGCTCGGAAAGTTGGACGAGAGGCCACGGTGCAAAGGACAAGGTGACCTCTGGGAAATGGAGAAGACAAGGGGCGCAGGTTTTCCCCGGCAGTGTCCAGAATGAGCGCAGTTCTTCAGACCCGTTTGGACCCCTGACCTCCAGGACATAAGACACCGGTACCAGAACCAGTTGTGATCCAGTCGGCCCAACACGTGGCATGCCCACGGGTGCCAGAGCTGTATTTTTGTGGCATGAGCAGTAGGAAACGGAGATAATATTCATGCATTTCTTGATAAGAGTTGAGAAGATTGGGGTGGGAGGACCTGGTGATTAGGAGACATGTAGCGTTCTCTGTCCGGGCTGGCTTTGACTCTGAGCACGTTACCTCCCACCCTTGCATAAATCAATTCTGTCTTAGTTCTCTAGGGCTGCCATGATAGAAACACCACAAGGGGGTGAGTTCCACAATCAGAAATTTATTGTCTCGTAGTTTGGGAGGCTAGACGTGTGAATTGAGGGCACCAGCTCTAGGGAGAGTCCTCTCTCTGTTGGCTGTGTGGGGGAGGGCGGTGGTCTGCTTGGAATCCTTGGAGATCTCCAGGTGTCTTGGCATCACTCTTCCCCTGGGTCGAGGAGGTTCTCAGCATGGGGACCCCAGGTCCAAGAGAAGTACTCCAGTCCTGTTCCTGTTTCTCCATGGTTGTAGGTCCCTCTGTCCAAACTCGCTTCTCTTCTCTTTTATTTCTTATAAGATACAAGGTAACAGCATCCACACCCTAAGGAAATCCCCCAATTGTCAAGATAGGGACTGTGACCCAAGTAAGGGTGCTGATCCCAGCCTAATCCTCTTGCCACTGATTTGAGGGTCACCTCAGATCACACCATGGGGGATGATGACATCAACACACAACTGTCAAATTACTCCATCGCATAATGGCTAAGTTACACCATCACAAAACTGCCAAATTACATAATGACAAAACTGCTGAATCACATCATCACGTAGCTGCCAACTTACATCATTGTATAACCACCAAATTACATCATCACATAACTGCCAAACTACATCATTGCATAACTACCAAATCACATCATCACAAAACTACCAAATTACATCATTACATAACTGTACAATTACATCATTGCATTGCTGCCATATTACATCAGTAGAAAACTGCCAAATTACATCATTATATAACTGCCAAATTACATCATTACATAACTGTCAAATCACGTCATTACAAATTACATCATCTCATAATAATTACATCCTTACAAAACTGCCAAATTACATCACCACATAGCTGCTAAGTTACATCATTACATAACTGCCAAATCATTGCATAACTGCCAAATTACATCATTACAAAACTACCAAATTACATCACCACACAGCTGCCAATTTACATCATTACATAATTGCCAAATTACATAATGACAAAACTGCTGAATCATATCATCACGTAGCTGCCAACTTACATCATTGTATAACTGCCAAATTACATCATCTCATAACAATTACATCATTACAAGACTGCCAAATTACATCACCACAGAGCTGCCAAGTTACATCATTACATAACTGCCAAATTATATCATTGCCTAACTGCCAAATTACATCATTACATAACCGCCCAAGCACTGAGAATGCTGGCCCAGCCTGGCTGGTATAAAACAAAAAGGACCAAGATGGGGCGGCTGTGAGGAGCGGGCACGGACTGCCTCGTGGTCCCGGGGGCCACAAGGCCACAGCAGGGCCTGGGCTCTAGGGCGCTTCCCTGTCAATGGACCTGGGCGCTCCTTGGCGCTCTGCAGGGATCCCGGTGAGCCTCCAAGTCTGTCTTAGTCCCCTAGTGCCGCTCTAACAGAGAACACCACACACGGGGTGGCTTCAACAAACAGGGATTTATTTTCTTACAGTTTGGAGGCTAGAAGTCCGAATTCAAAGTGCCAGCTCTGGGCACTGGGTGAAGGCCCCTCGACCTGGGCCTCAGCTCTGCCTCTTGCTCCCAGCCCACTGGAGCTGGAGGCTTCACTAACTCAGGCAGCTGCTGGCTGCTGGGCTGACAGACCCAAGGTCGACAAATACAATGGCACGGTCCCAAGACTATCAAGTCCAGCAGGCCACTGGTTCAAGTGCAGAGACTGTCCCAAGATCGGCAGAGAACATGGCAGGCCACTGGGATGAACACGGCTAAATGCAGGATCCAGACGCTACAAGAAGCTCAGAGACCGTCCCCAAGGCTTCTCCTTCTAGACAGGAAGCAGACCACGTCCCTAAGGCAGCTACTCAGCTGCCCCCTGCAGATTCCAGCAGGGGACTGATGGCCAGTCCCGTCCTGGGGACACTACATCCAGCCGCCCAGCCACCCAGAACCAGGCTCCGCCAGGGTGACACCCAGCTTAACCACCACACTGTGGGGCTCTCTGGCCTGCAGTCTGACCAGGCGTGTGTGTCTGTCTGCT
>NW_006922250.1:901376-901917 GCF_000298275.1 Orycteropus afer afer | reverse complement strand
GGGTTTGAACCGCCAGTCTTCTGGTCAGCAGTCAAGTGCCTTAGGACATTGTTAAATTCCATGTGCAAAAGCAACAAAATAAAATATGCCACAGCCAATGACATCCATTGAAATTTCCATCATGTGATTCTGCAGACAGGGGAGACGTGAACAGGACCCCGCAGGGAGGAGGGTGAGGGTTCTGCATGATGGTGGGGTGGGGGCAGGGAGAGGGGGTGTCAGCCACTGGGAATTGGCCTGTCAGACCTTGGGGAGACATGAGACCTTAAGAGGCTGCTCCAATCTCACGTAAGTGGTCTTTATTATTATTATGATCATCATCATCATCATCAGGATCCCAGTGGTGCAGTGGTTAACTGCTCAGTTGCTAACTGAAAGGTTTGTTGTTCAAAATCACCAGCTGCTCTGCAGAATAAAGGCTTGGTGATCTGATCCCATAAAGATGCCAGCCTTGGAAACCCTGTGGGGCAGTTCCACTCTGTCCTCTAGGGGCGCTGTGGGTCAGAATGGACTCCAGGCAGTGGGTGTGGTTTGGGCTTTG
>NW_006922250.1:898921-900343 GCF_000298275.1 Orycteropus afer afer | reverse complement strand
GGGAGGGAGGGGGATGGTGGGAGGGGACGGGGCGGAAGCCCGCAGCCGCTGCAGTTTTCTAGGTATAAAGACCCAGAAAGAGCCCAGGAGGACTTTTTCGGGTCACCAAAAAAAAAAAAAAAAAACGGAGAAGAAAATATGATTAAGCAAAAATGAAAATGAAATATCATTTCCGATGTTGTCCTTCTCACGGCTGGAGAAATAAGAGCAAGACCAGAGCCAGCAAAACAAAAAGAAAGACAAAGGGAAAATGAAAAAGTGGGGGCCACCTGTGGGACACAGAGGGGAAGGGGAGATTTATTTTTCCTGCCGAAGATTCGACTGGACTCGGAGCAGCTGAGGCTACACCGCTGGAAAACACGGCTGGCCGCTCCCAAGTCTAAGCATCTGTGGACAGAATCAAGGGCTTGGAACAGCGATTTCTGCAAATTCTGCCCAGCACATCACCCCTCCTGTTGACGGTCACATTATCTTTCCAAGACACCTTTTATTACCGTTGTCTCCAAAGCCACAGACAGCCTCACTTGTCTTCAGCTATCACGTCAATTGGATGAGCCAGTTTTGGTCCCAGGGAAGAGTGAGGCTTCTGTGTCCTGAAGCACCATGTAATGTGTAGAAACTTTATTGTAACTTAACTTGATAGCTATTTAGGTTACTCAAAGACAAAGAGTTCTGTGTCCTTTTAATTACAGCTGAGCCACCAGCAGGCCTCAGAGAGAGTGGTGTCAGCACTTCACCCTATTTTTAGGGAGTCACATCTCAGCTGTTCAGAATTGCTCCAGGCAGAAACCAGGCAGGAAATCTCACCCTGGGAGCAGAAGACAAAATAAAAATCAAGGTGCTGTGGAAAATGACTTTGGTCCCTGGAAGAACAGACCACAGTGCATTTCAATGGCTGTCCCAGGGGGCGGGCTTCATATCTGCAGGCAGGAGACTGAGAAAAACTGCCCAAGTGGGGCCACCATAGACCCAGTGCGGCTGTCCACTGGGACCTCTGACTCTGCATCATTTCCCATGGAGTATGGGTCAGCCTTCAGTGGGGAAAGGCCTTCAGAAAACCCCAGGAAGGCAGTGAATCTCTCAAATGCAAAGACACGCGTGACGACTTCCCTTTACTGTCATGCAAAGTGATCCTTTAGAAGAAAGGCTGGCAAGACTTCAGTTCCCTCATTTCGGACATGTCGGTAGGAGGGACCCATCCCTGGAGAAGGCATCATGCTCGATAAAGTAAAAAACGTAAACCCAAATCCACTGCCCTGGAGTCCATTCTGACCCACAGCGCCCCTAGAGGACAGAGTGGAACTGCACCACAAGGTCTCCCAGGCTGTCAATCTTCACGGAAGCAAAGCCCAAACCACACCCACTGCCTGGAGTCCATTCTGACCCACAGCGCCCCTAGAGGACAGAGTGGAACTGCACCAC
>NW_006922250.1:889488-898799 GCF_000298275.1 Orycteropus afer afer | reverse complement strand
GGGTCTCCAAGGCTGTCAATCTTCACAGAAGCAAAGCCCAAACCACACCCTCTGCCCTGGAGTCCATTCCGACTCACAGCGCCCCTAGAGGACAGAGTGGAACTGCCCACAGGGTCTCCTAGGCTGTCAGTCTTCACAGAAGCAGACTGTCTCATCTTTGTCCCACAGAGTGGACTGGTGAGTTTCAACCCCCAACCTTTTGGTTAGCAGCTGAGTGCTTTAACCACAGTGCCACCAGAGCTGCACGGGTAAACTAAAGGGTCAGCAAAAAGAAAGGAATGTCTCCGTGAGATGGACAGACACAACAGTGAGCCCCAACACACCAACGAATTGAGAACATGGTGCACGACCTGGTGACATTTCTTCCTCTTGGTGCAGAAAGTTGCTGTGAGTTGCAGCTGACTCAACAACAGCTAACAACAACAGACAGAAACTCAACACCCTTCAAGTAATAACCGTATTCCCTCCTTCCTCTTCCCCAGCCCCTGGAAATCACAAATCAACTCTTGTCTCCATGCAATGACCTCTGCTAGGCATTTCATATTTCTGGGATCACACAATGTTTGTCCTTTTGGGTCTGACTTATTTTTACTCAGCACCACGTTTTCAAGGTTCATCCAGGAGGTAACATTTATTAGAACTCCATGTATCCACTGTGTGGCTGGAGGTCCTGGTGTGGAATCATTATCTGTTGGTGGACACTTGGGTTCTTTCTCTTTAGGACTGAAGTATACTCCATGGTGTGGGTGGATCCCATTGCGTTTATCCATCATCGATTGATGGGCACTTGACTCCTTTCTTTTTCATGACAGAGTAATCCTCCATTGTGTGGGTGGACCACATTGTTGACAGTCATCTGTTGGCCCGTGAGCAGGGCTGCAGTGAATGTTTGTGTGTGAGTTGCGTCTCAGTCCTTGTCTTCGATGTCTTTGTGCATGTACTAAGAACTGGATTGCTGGTCACGTGGTAATCCTATGTTTAACTTTTTGGAAAATCTTCAATGCTACTTGTTACTCCATTTGTGTTTACTGAGCCCCACATGCATGGGTTCATGTTTTCCTCTTGCACAAAGTGTCCGAGTTAGAATTAGTAAAGTCTGTGCAAAGCAAAGACACAAATGGTTAGCACACCTGCCTGCTAACTGAAAGGCTGGACGTTCCACTGAACCCAAAAGTGCCTCAGAATAAATTCCTTGTGGTCAGCTTCTGAAAAAAGAGCCATTGAAATCCTTGCAAAACACAGTTGTACTTTGATTGACGCGACGATGCAGGGAGTTGGAGTTGACTCCATGGCAACTGGTTGAGAGATAGATAGGTGGAGAGAAAAATAAGATAGCCCCCTCTGCCTTCTGTGGAGTAGCTGGTGGGTTTGAACCACTGACCTTCTAGCTAGCAGCCAAATGCCTTAGCCACTACACTACCAGAGCTCCTATATATAAAATGGATTTCCTGAACCTCTAAGGTCAACATGGGGATTCTGACCTTGGTTCCCTGTGCATAGCTCCATGTTGGAGCCCTGGTTTCAGACAGTTCCTGGGTGGTGCAAAGAGTTAACACTCTAGGCTGCTAATGGAAAGGTTGGAGGTACAAGTCCACCCAGAGGCCATTAGGAAGAGAGAGCTGGTGGTCAGTGCCTAGAAAGATGGCAGCCTTGGGAAGCCTGTGGGGCGGTTCCAGTCTATCCGCCTTAGGTTTGGTTGGGGCTTTGCTTTCAGTGGGATTTGGTTGGGGCTTTGCCTCCATTGGGTTTGGTTTGGGTTTTGCTTCGGGTTTTGCTTCCAGTGGGTTTGGCTCAGGCTATGCTTCCAGTGGGTTTGGTTGGGGCTTTGCTTCCAGTGGGTATGGTTTGGGCTTTGCTTCCAGAGGGTTTGGTTGGGGCTTTGATTCCAGTGGGTTTGGTTGGGGTTTTGCTTCCAGTGCGTTTGCTTGGGGCTTTGCTTCCAGTGGGTGTGGTTGGGGCTTTGCTTCCAGTGGGTTTGGCTGGGGCTATGCTTCCAGTGGGTTTTGTTTGGGCTTTGCTCCCAGTGGGTTTGGTTGGGGCTTTGCTTCCAGTGGGTGTGGTTGGGGCTTTGCTTCCGTGAAGACTGACAGCCTTGCACACCCACTGGGGCAGTTCTGATCTGTCACACGGGGTCACTATAGGTGGGAATTGACTGGACAGCACACACCTATAAGACCTAGCAGAGGGGGACCTCTAGTAGAGGGATCCCCTCACTTTTTGAGCGAGGCTTTTCTGCTGCTCTGAGTACCCAGATTTGCAAAATCTGTAAACTCTATGCTAGTCTTTGAGGCAATAGTTTTTCCCTTTAACTCATTTTTGTCAGCTGCCATGGGGTTGACACCTGTCTCACAGGGACCCAGTGCATGGCAGAACACAACATTACCTGGTCCCGCACCATTGCTATGGTTGGTTGTGGGTCAAACCATTGCATCCACAGCTTTTTCACTGGCTAATTCCTGGAAGCAGATGGCAGGCCTTTCTTCCTGGTCTGTCTTAGTCTGGAAGCTGCACTGAAGCCTGTCCTCATTGCACAGAAGGGGGTTGGCTGTGCGTGAGGGACACTGGCTGACAATCGAACCTGTGTCTCTTGTGTGCAAGGCAGTGACTGCACAGTGAGCCACCACTGGTTCTTAATTCGTCTGAGTTCAATTCATTCTTTATCCTACAGACTGAGGTCTATTTCCAGTTGCTCAGGGAAATGAACCCAACTAAAACAGACGCACACAAAGTCATTTGCATTTTCACTCACTCTGCAGTTTTGTAATTATATTGACTGCAGATATAAAATAGTCATTGTTGTTGCTATTAGGTGCTGTGGAGTTGGCTCTGACTCATAGTGACCCCCATGTACATCAAAACAAAACACTGCCCAGGCCTGCACCAGCCTCATAATTCTTACAATTCTTCAGCTCATTGCTGCAGCCACTTTGTCAGTCCATCTTGTTGAGTGCCTCCCCCTTTTTCTCTGACCCTCCACTTTACCAAGGAAATCCAAGTTTGGGTTTACGAACATTAGGGATTGAATTGCATCCTCCCAAAAACTTGTGTCAGCTTGATTCTCCGCATCAAGTCATGTGGGAGTTAAGTTTATGTGTCAGCTTGGCTGGGCAGCTGGATGGAGTCATTCCCCGTGATGAGAATGGTCATCAACTCCATGGTGGAATGTATTGGAGCAGCTGAGTAGCTGCCTTAGGGATGGGGTTTGCTCCCAGGATGTAAGGATAAGTTAGGAATGCTTGGACCTGCACGTAGCCGACTCTTCATTCAGCAGCCAGCCAGGTTTCCTGCTGATCTTGGGACTATCTCTGGACTTGGACTCATGGCCTTCCATGGCGTTTGATAATCTTGGGACTGTGCCATTTTATTGGTCAACCTTGGGCTTGTCAGCCTCAGCAGCCAGCAGCTGCTGGAGTGAAGAAATGCCTCCAGCTTCAAAGCGTTGGGAGCAGGAGACAGAGCTGAAGCCCAAGGTCAAGGGGCTTTCACCCAGCCCCTAGAGCCTGGCACTTTGAACTCAGACTTCTAGCCTCCAAAACTGGGAGAGAATAAATCTCTGTCTATTAAAGCCACCTGTTTGTGGTCTTTTCTGTTAGAATGGCACTAGGGCACCAAATCAGGTAATTATGTTCTGTTGGTGATCTGATACAATTGTCCTGTGTGTCATAAGTCTTCACCGTATGATGTTAATGATGCAGGATCAGAGGCATTATATTAACCAGGAAGGATACAGTCTATAGGATTAGATTTCACCTTGAATCAAGCTCGTTTGAGATATGTTGTGCCACCAGGCCTGCTCTGACTCCTAGCAACCAACAGAATGAAACCGTGCCTGGTCCTTGCCATCCGCACAATCGTTGCTATACTTGAGCCCATCATGCAGCCACGGTGTCAATCCATCCTTATTCCCAGTGTGTCTTAGCCTGGGAGCTCTGCTGAAACCTGTGCACTGTGGGTGACCCTACTGGTACTTGAAACACAGGTGGTACAACCTCCATCCTCACAGCAACACACAGCCATTAAAGTGCAACAAACCGACAGAGGAGGGAGGGGAAAAAGTCGCAGGATGAGGGAGATGATTTTTCCAAACTCTTCCAAGGATGCAGATATCATGCACTCCCAGTGGCTTTGGATGGCAGCTTGATTTCTGGGACACTAGTCAAAGGAAGCTTCCCAGCTGGGTTGTTTATGACGTCTTCAAGGTTATTGTTGCTGTTGTCGGGTGTCATCGAGTCAGCTTGGACTCATAGAGACCCCACATACCACAGACTGAAACCCTGCCGGGTCCTGCCCCAGCCTCACAATCCTGGCTCGACCTGAGCCATTGCTGCAACCACCATGTCAACCCATCTCTTTGAGGGCCTTCCCCTGTTTCATCCACCCTCCACCTCACCAAGTGCTACATCCTTCTCCAGGGAGTGGTGCCTTCTGACAACATGACCAAAGTAGGTGAGACCAAGTCTGGCCACTCTCGCCTCCAAGGAGCATTCCGGCTGCACTTCCTCCAGGACAGACCTGTTAGTTCTCTGAGCAGCCCATGGCACTCTCAGCATTCTTCACCAGCACCACAACTCAAAAGCATCAACTCTTGTTCAGTCTTCCTTAGTCATTGTCCAGCTCTCACATGCAAGTGATGTGATCGAGAAGACCAGGGCTTGGGTCAGGCACACCTTAGTCTTCAAAATGACCTCTTTTTTTTTTTTTTTAACACTTTGAAGATTTGGTATCTTTCTCCAGGAATTAGCTTCTTCTCATGAGATGACCAAAGCAGGTGAGACGAAAGTTCACCATCCTTGCTTCTAAGGATGACTTGCCTGCACTTCCTCGAGGAAAGACTTGCACAGGACTGCTGTTGAAAAAAGAGTTCAGAGCAGATCGGTATTTGTAAGGATGAGAGGTTGGATGCCAGGCCATCTCGACAATCAGGGAGGACGTTGTGGTCTTTAAGGTTGTGTGTCAACTTGGCTGGGCCTTGGTCTGAGTGGCTGGGCAGCTGGATGTAGCTATTCCCCATGATAAGATGGGCCATTAGCTCCATGGTGGAATCTACTGTTGTTTCCCAGTAACATAAACCCTGCATGTAGCTGAGTCTTCATTCAGCAGCCTGTCAAGTTGTCTGCCGATCTTGGGACTATCTCTGCACTTGAACTGGTGTCCTGCCATGTTGTTTGGTAATCTTGGGACTGTGCCATTTTATTTGTCAACCTTGGGCTTGTCAGCCTCAGCAGCCAGCAGCTGTTGGAGTGAAGAGACGTCTCCAGCTTCAGTGGGCCGGGAGCAGGAGGCAGAGCTGAAGCACAAGGTCGAGGGGCTTTCTCCCGGCCTAGAGCTGGCACTTTGAACTCCAAAACTGTAAGAGAATAAACCCCTGTTTGTTCAAGCTGCCCATTTGTTGCGTTTTCTGTTAGAACAGCAGCAGAGGGAACCACCATAGACGTCCTCAACATTAAGCTCACACCGTCTGTCTTCAAGGAGTGTGTTTGCCTCTTGGTTGGTCTTTCTTTGTCTCTGTGGAGACAAGCCCATGAAATGCTTCAGCCAATTCCCAAGACCTCTCCCTTGTCACCCAAACCATCGCATGCACGTGTAGCCTCCATTTCTCTCCCCAGAAAGACGCCTCCACAGTCATATTCCCATTCAAAGTCGACAGCAAAGCCTGTGGACTGAAACTCTGCAAAACTGGCGTGTCAGCCCCACCCTCCAAAACCTGGTTCTGCCAGGACCTCGGATGGGGGTGGGCACCCTCAGGCTGTCAGGACATTAGTACCGGTCACTGTACAGTGGACTCCAAGTCATAGTGACCCATCCAGTGTTTGTCAGAGGGTTTTCCGTGGGTGATATTTCAGAAACAAACCTCTAAGCCTTTGTGCTGAGTGCCTGTGCGTGGACCTGGACGGCCAACCTCTTTGTGGGCAGCAGAGTTTGTTTCCCGGTGACACCACGTGCATCAGAGAAGAGCTGGGCCCCGCAGGGTTGGCCGTGGCTGGCTTTTCAGAACTGGGCGGTCTCGGCTCTCTTCCATGCACTTCAGGGTGGACTCGGAACCTCCGTCCTTTCGGGGATCAGTGGGGTTTGCTATCTCTCTGAACCACTCCAGGAGTCCTCACCAGTCACTGTGCAGTGCCCTTGGACTCCAGTTCCATTCAGAAGTACATCTGCAGGTCTGTGTTCCAAGATACCTCTGGTTGGACTCGACCTGCCAACTTTTGGGTGCACAGCACAGCTTGTTACCTGTTTGCAGCCCCCGGGGACCCCAAGCCACTTGTCTTGAGTCCATTCCTTCCTTGGGGACCCTGCGGTGGCACAGCGGAACCGTACTCCAGACACAGGGTTGTCCACGGCGGATGTTTTGAGAAGGACATTCTCAGACTTAATCCTCCACTTTCCCGGTTGTCAGCTCAGCGTGTTTGCAGAACCACCAGGCGAATCCCTGTGCCCAAGGAGAGGGTGCAGTTGGCAATGAGGGAGCAGGGTCCACCAAGTACGAACCAGAGACGGCGGCTTTGCAGGTCACAATTGGGCTCAACTCCTTGACATCTCCACACGCTACTGTGGTGGCAGCTCTCGCTTTTCAATAATGAGAGATACATCACAAAGCAACTGCTTTTGAGGCAGGAACCCACCGTCCCTCCCTCCTCCATGAAATGGGACGGGGCCTGTTTGTTGATTCGGGACTTTTTTTCCCCCCTCCCAAGGCCTGCTCGTGGAATCTGCAATAGAAATCTCCATAACAGATGTAAAAACACATGTGAGCTTCTGCTGGCAAGCTGTGAAGCCTTTGTGTCGTCTGCTGCTGATAGGAGCCTGAAGGAGACCTTCTTAAAATTTCATCACTATTCAAAAGGATAATTAATACGTACCCCGAGGCTTTCATTAGGCGGCGCGGGTGGACCGCTGGCGCGGGGATAATGAGGGCTCATCAGGAGGGATGAATGCATTCTGCCGCAAACACTCCCCTCTGCGCGCATTGAGGGTGCAGCCCAGGTACGTGGAGGTGGCTGAATCTAATTTTAATTTGTAGCACAATGCAATAGATAAGATGATGGGTTTGTAGCTAGCTCGGGCATTTTGTTTACACGAAACCCCAGCCGCCGTTCAGCAGATGGTCTTTGTAAACGCTTAATTGAAACTTCCTGGTGGAACCTTGGCCCCAACCCCTGTTCTGCAGGTGGAGCTAGCACACACGCACAAGCTGGCCCGTGCACACGTGCGCACACACGCATGCAAGCAAGTGCACAGATGGACGCGTGCACACGACTCATGTGTCTGTACAGTAACAGGCTTACTAGTGCACACATCCTCTAGCATGCACACACATGCACACGTTCACACTGGTGTGCACATACACACAAGCACATATTCAGACACGCTTATACATATGCACCCACACACGAAAATGCACACACAAACTTGCATCTGTAGGTGCACACAACAGCGTGCACACAGACACACATGCACTAGTGCACACACAGATGTACCCACCAACAAGCCTTCACACGTAGTGTCATACACACATTAGCATACATACACATACATGCACACTAACCTGCACGCACTCTCTCTGGTACACAGCAGCAGCTCACATATAGAAATGCACATGCACAAACTCACATCCACACGTGCACACACCAGCATAAACACAAACGTATGCATACACACATACCCTAGTGTGTGCATAGATGCACATATCAGCACGCAGACACATGTACTTCCATACACACATTAGAATGCACATATGCACACATGCACAAACAGAAATGCCTGCACGCACATATGTACACCTGAGCACACACTTTCACACACAGACTTGCATCAACATGTGCACACACCAGCATGCACACATATACACATATGCTACTGTGCACATAGATGCACACACCAGCACACACAATATACACCTTTGTACACACTTCAGCACACATATGCACAGAGTCACTAATATGCACATATATATACACAAAAAAGCCACCAATATGTGCATGCACATAGATAAACTTATGTACACACACACAGATACACACACAAACTTACATCCACACATGCACTTACCAGCATATTCACAAGCATACATATACACACATACACTAACACACTACCATGCACACATAAACCCTCATCCACACAGTTGCATGGATACACATACACTTGTGCACTAGCCTGTGCATATATGCCTGTGCTCACACACACACACTATTGTGCACACAGATGTGCACACTGGCACACACAGTCACACCGACACACGCTGGTGCACACACTTGCATCTACATGCACACCAGCATGCGCACCCACGTGCACACAGCAGCTAGACATACACGCACACACTAGCTTGTACACACACATGCACGCACACTTCCGCACACAGTCGGTCCACATGCTCACGTGCTGACACACATGCACCGGAATGCACACACATGTGCATTTCATTCTCTGGACCTCAGACGCAGCTCCCGGGACCCTCTGTGCAGAGCTGGCCCCAGGCCTCCTGGGACAGACCCCTGTGGTCCCCGCTGCCCTGCCCCTGTTTTCTCCAGGCCCCACTGGCAGCCGTCCAGCCCGGGCCAGGGGAGCCAGCCCTTCTCTGGAGAGAGAAACATTTCGATTTGCATCTGCTCTGCGTGAGTGGGCAGTGGTGCTCCGTTCCTTCAAAAGGCAGCCGAGGTCTGCGTTTCTAAGCAGAGCACACGGTGGACTCAGGCCCCCCCCCCGCCCCTTCCTGAAAGGTTCCCTCAGTTTCCAAGGACCAGGGCAACTCCCGGGGGTGCCCACCCCCCTGGTCCAGGGCATCTGGGAGCACGGGTGGCCCTGCAGCATAAAGGGCAGCTCTCAGAAGCCCCGAAGCCTGGGGCCGTCCTGGCTACCTTCCCTGGGAAACTAGCAGCTGTGTGTGTGGGGTGTCCCTGGCTGTGAGCTTCTTAGAAGCAGATGACAGGCCTTTCCTCCACACAGGCACCAGGTGGGTTGGTACCACAAACCTCCCAGGGAGCAGCTGAGTGCTTCACCGTTGTGCCACCAGAGCTCCTCATATAGGTCTATGGGATACACACAGGAACCCAAAAAAACAAACTCACTGCCCCTGAGTCGATTCTGACTCACAGCCACCCCCTTGGGGTTTCCGAAGTGGTAATTTTTACAGAAGCAGATTGCCCAGTCTCCCTTCTGCAGAGCGGCTGGTGGGTTTCCAACTGCCAACCTTCTGGTTAGCAGTCAAATGCCTTAGGCACTATACCTTATGGAAATAGTTCTATGGGTATTATAAAAAATTGCTGCCATCAAGTCAGATCCAAGTCATAGTGACCTGTCATTGGGTTTCCGAG
>NW_006922250.1:886065-888878 GCF_000298275.1 Orycteropus afer afer | reverse complement strand
AAGGCTGTCATTCTTATGGGAGCAGATTGTCAGGTCTTTAGTGATCTCTGGTGGTGCAGTGCCTAAAGCACTTGACTGCTGACCAGAAGGCGGGCGGTTCAAACCCACCAGCCACTCCTCGGAAGCAAGGTTGGGCAATCTACTTCTGTAGTGATACCGCCTCGGAAACCCAGGGGTGAATCACTATGAGTCGGATCCGACTCAACGGCCGTGCATTGGGTTTGCTTTTGGTTTTCCTTTCCTTGGAGCTCCTGGATGGGTTTGAACTACTGTCCTTTCAGCGAGCAGCAGGGCCGCTGTGACCCCTCCGGACCCCACGTGTGTCCCAGTAGAACTCGCCCTTAGGATTTTCTTTTCAATTAATTAATTTTTAGTTCTTTATTTTGCTTCCGGTGAACGTTTACAGAGGAAATTAGTTCCCCATTTGCAGCTTTGCATGCAAAGTGTCCATGACACCAGCCCTACTCCCCACAACGTGTCAGCACCCGCCCTTTCCCGCCCTGGCTTCCTTGCATCCTAATTTCCCACCCTTCCCACCTTCTCAGTTTTGCTTTTGGGCAAATGTCCTTTGAATCTCATACAACGGACAGTTCTAAGGGCCATGCCAGGAGTGGCTTCAGTCCCAGATAACAAGGGGGTCTTAGGGTCATCATTTGAGGGCTCCCCCAGCCTCGGTCTGTATGATAACTCTGGTCTTTTTTTGTGAATTTGAGTTTTTGTTCGGCATTTCTCTCTCGCCCTGCCTGGGACCCTCTGTTTTGATCTCGGTCAGGGGTTGGGAGTGGTAGCTGGGTACCATCTGTTTCTTCCACTCTGAGGTCATGGACTCTGTGGTTCATGGAGACTGTTAATCTTTTGGATAAATTGCCCTTTGAACCTTCAGTGTTCCCATTCTCTTTTGCTCTTGGTGGACAGGAATCAATAATTGCATCTTAGACCAGTTGCTGCTTGCAAGCTTTGAAGAGCCCAGACACTACTCACCAAAGATAGAAAACATTGTGTTTATGAACTATATAGATGTCCCCCAAGTCCATGACCTTTTGCCTCCTGGCTTAGAAACTTCATCCCATGAGATGCTTGGTTACATCTGAGAAGTTTACCTGGTGTGTCTCTTGTTTACCTTATTTTTAGCACTCCAGGGTGTCAATTAGGAGCTCTGGTAGCATAGTGCCTAAGGCACTTAACTGCTAACCAGAAGACTGGCGGTTCAAACCCACCAGCCACTCCTCGGAAGGAAGGTTGGGCAATCTACTTCCGTAGTGATACTGCCTCAGAAACCCAAGGAGGGGTCGCTGAGTCAGGATTGACTCGACAGCAGTGAGTTTTTATTATTATTATTATTCCATTGTGTGTATTTGCCCCAATTTTTGGTCCATTCATCCATCAATGAGCACTTAAGTTGTTTCCATAGTTTCTCCATTGTGAACATGGGTATGCACATGTCTATTTGTCACAAATCTTATATTTCTAGGATCTATACCTAGGAATGGAATTGCTGGATCATGTGGTATTTCTGTTTCTAGGTTTTTAAGGAACTGTCATATTGTTTTCCATAATAGTTGTACCATTTTACAGCCCTACCAGCAGTGCATAAGAGTTTCAATCTCTCCACACCTTCATCAACAGTTATTATTTTCCGTTTCTTTTCATTAGTGCGATTATTGCCAGGGTCAGATAGTTTGTCATTGTAGTTTTGATTTGCATTTCTCTAAAGGCAAGTGGACCAATAAGCAGCATCATGATAAATGGAGAAGAGATTGAAGTTGTCAAAGATTTCGTATGACTTGGATCCACCAGCAACACCCATGGAAGCCACAGTCAAGACAGCAGACAGCTATTACACTGGTTCAGCCTGCTGCAAAACATCTCTTTCAAGTGCTGAAGAGCAAAGATGTCTCTCTGAAGATGAAGATGTGCCTAAGCCAAGCCATGGTATTTTCAGTCGCCTCATATGCATGTGAGAGCTGGACAATGAATAATGAAGACAGAGGAAGAGTTGGTGCTTTTGAGTAGTGCCATGGGCTGCCAGAAGAATGATCAGGTCTGTCCTCGAGGAAGTTCAGCCGGAATGCTCCTTGGAAGCGAGACTGGCCAGGCTGCGTCTCACCTACTTTGGTCGTGTTGTCAGAAGGGACCGTTCCCTGGAGAAGGATGTCATGCTTGGTAAGGTGGAGGGTCAGCGAAAAAGGGGAAGGCCCTCAATGAGATGGACTGACACAGAAGTTGCAGTAATGGGCTCAGGTCTAGCCAGGATTGTGAGGCTGGTGCAGGACCCAGCAGGGTTTCATTGTGTTGTTAGTGTCACTATGAGTTGGGGGTGATGTGATGGCACCTAACAACAGTAACAGTGGGTAGTGCTCATGAACATTTCTTCATGTGCTTCCTGGGTGCCTGAATGTCTTCTTTGGTCAACTCTCTGTTCATGTCCTTTGCCCATTTTTAATTTGGATTGTTTGTCTTTTTTGTTGTTGAACTGTTGAACTTTTTCACAAATTTTTGGGATTACATTCTTGTTGGATATATCATAGCCATTTTTTTTTTTTTCTGCCCAGTCTGTAAGCTTCCTTTTCAGTCTTTTAGACAAGTCTTTCAATGAGCCTCAGCGTTAAATTTTTAGGAGTTCTCATTTATCTAGTTTATGTTCCGATGTTTGTGTATTTTTGGTTATGTTTGGGATCCTATTTATGCCATTTATCGGGGCCCCTACTTTTTCTTCCACCATCTTTATGGTTTTAGGTTGTATTTTTAGATGTTTGATCCATTTTCAGTTAATTTTTTTAATATATGTATATAGTGTGAGAGGGAGCTCTGGT
>NW_006922250.1:884184-884725 GCF_000298275.1 Orycteropus afer afer | reverse complement strand
ACATATATACAGAGCTCTGGTGGTGCAGTGATTAAGGCATTTGGCTGCTAACCAAATGGTCTGCAGCTCAAGCCTACTAGCCACTCTGTGAAAGACAGACAGGGCAGTCTGCTTCCAGAACCATTTACAGCCTTGGAAAGACAACGGGGGTCTCTAGGAGTCAGAATCCACTCAATGGCAGTGAGTTTGTGTTTGTTTGTTTTAGTATAAACATATGTTATATATTTATATTTATCTACTATGCATCTAGCAAAAACAAATAGCATCTAATAGTTTATTCCTATAGACATGCACATATACATGTCTTATATATATATAATAATTAAATCTATCTATATCTATATCTATATATCTATATCTATATCTATATCTATATAGTTTTATTTATTGCAGGAGATTGGCCCAGTGCAATACGACATCTAATTTCTTAACTACTGATTCCGTGGGTGTTGACTGTGGATCCAAGTAAGACAAAATCTTTGACAACTTCAATAATAATCAGAGCATGGAATGTACGAAGTATGACTCTCGAAAACTTAGA
>NW_006922250.1:880201-880809 GCF_000298275.1 Orycteropus afer afer | reverse complement strand
CAAGGGCGACCTATTGGCTGCCTGGGTCCGATGTATGCAAACGGCCCAGGAGCCTCCGACCACTGTCTTTAGGGCCCCCCAGCTAAGGAGGCAGCACAGGGGATGCCCTGTCCCCCGGGAGGGAAGTGCAAGGCACACCCCAGCGCGTTGTCTGCACATTCCAGGACCGGGAAGTCTGAGTCTGTGCTAGTGCCCAAAGAACACCGTCTCCCGCCCTTTCCCCCGATTTTAGGCTCTTTAGGTTATATCGAAGGAGCTCTGGTGGTGCAGTGGTTAAAGCATTTGTCTGTGAACCAAAGGGTAGGGAAATCCACTAGCTGCTTCCTGGGAGAAAGACAAGGCAGTCAGATTCTGTAATGACTGACAGACAGCCTTGGAGACCCTGTGTGCAGTTCCACTCTGTCCTCTAGGGGCGCTGTGAGTCAGAATGGACTCCAGGCAGTGGGTGTGGTTTGGGCTTTGCTTCTGTGAAGACTGAGAGCCTTGGAGACCCTGTGGGGCAGTTCCACTCTTTCCTCTAGGGGCGCTGTGGGTCAGAATGGACTCCACAGCAGTGGGTGTGGTTTGGGCTTTGCTTCTGTGAAGACTGACAGCCTTGGAGACCCTGT
>NW_006922250.1:876222-878722 GCF_000298275.1 Orycteropus afer afer | reverse complement strand
CCAGAGGTGCCTTGGAAGAAAATTCTGGCTGTCTGCTTCTGCAAAATCAACCATTGAAACCCTTGTGGCTTGCAGTTCTGCTCTGACACCAACAGGGGGCGCCACGGGTCTGAATGGACTGTATGGCAACTGGCCATGGAAGCTTACATGCTAGCACTGCTGAGGACGAGTTGAGACGCAGACTGCATGACACGCAGAACCTACAGTGTTTACTGTGTGGCCATTTGCAACCGTGCCCTAAACCTTAACTGGAAATGCATCTTCCTGCAGAAGGTTCGTAGAAGCTTTGTAGAACTGCCTTGAAGCTTTCCACAGGCCTGGGTGGCAAGACGGTTAGGGGCTCAGTGACTTGCTGAGTGGTTGGTGGTTTGAACCCATACACAGGTGCCCCGGGGAAAGACCTGGGTATATGCTTCTGACTATCACAGCCTTCAAAACCCCGCGAATTCAGTTCTCTGCACCTGTGAGGTCCTGGGCGTTGGAACCGACTCCATGAAAGCGATCGACAGCAGTGTTGTTGTCTTTCAAAGAAATTGCTTGCAAACAATTACAAGGCCAGGGAGGAAAATTAAAAAAAAAAAAAAAAAAAAGAATGTGGTATATTTTTAAAAAGTGTTGCAGGTCTAAGGAGCTAAAGAGAATAACACGGAAATCTCACACGAGGAAAGAAGTTGGAATAAAATGCCTTGCGTACAACACACCACAGTCTCCCTTTTTGCTGTTTTCTTCGCAAATAAGCCTTTCAGCTGAATCCCTGCATTGCAGCCTCACGGCCGGAGTTTTGAAAGTCTGCAAGTTGCTTTAGTTCCCGTTAAGAAAAAGGAAGGAGATCACCTGTCTAAATCTCTGAGAATCTGAGGTCGCCTGTCCTATTTGCCATCTATCTCAGATAAGCCACCGGCTTCGTGCATGACAGGCCCCATCGGCCAGGGTGACAAACAGAGCCGCAAGGATGTCCGGTCCATTAGAAGCGTCTCAGGCTTGAAGGGAGGGCTCAGGCCGCGGACTGGGGGCCGGGAGGCCCCTGATTAAGGGCGCGGAGGGTGAGTTGTCTGCTTGGCTGGAATAATGGAAGGCCATTAAAATGGAACAGAAGGCCTGGGTGATATAAATGGAATCAGATGTCCACTCTGCTCAGCAAGGCCGGCGTCTGTGACGCTCAACTGTGTGGGCGAGCGGCGTCCACGAGCAGAAGGGGCAGGGAAAGCCAGGGTCCCAGCGGGGACAGAGCTTGCTGTACGAAGCTGTGAGCCCAGCTTCCAACCCTCTCCTGCGCAAGACATCTGTAGACTCTCAGAATAAATCACAGTGACACACGTGCTTGCACACACATGTGCGCACCGTGCACCACACACATATATGCACATGTGATCCTAAACACATAGCACACACGTCACATAGAGGTCACACACACACAGACACCACACATGCACATATCACACACATTGCATATACACCCATGTGACCAAAAACATACATCACAGACATACACATAGACACACCACACAAATAGACACCGCACACACACCACACATCACAGACAGATCACACACACACCATGCATGCACACATCACACACGCTGCATATACACACATGTGCTCCATAAACATAACCACAGACATACACACATACAAACACCACCCACAGCACAGACATATCACAATACACACATACACCACACATGTGTACATACTACACACATGTACACACTACACACATACATGTGCATACACCACACATATACCCACCACACACACACGGCCTATACACACATACAGCACACATATACATACCACAACACTGCATATACACACGTGACCATAAACTTTACCACAGACATGCACACACAACAACACACACAGAGACCACCACACACATACATACACCATGCATGTACACACCACACACACACTGTCTATACACACATGTGTCACACATATACACACCACAGACATGCATACGCCACACACATGCATACACCACATATATACACACCACACACACACTGTCTATACACACATGTGTCACACATATACACACCACAGACATGCATACGCCACACACATACATACACCATATATATATACACCACACACACTGCATATACACACATGTACATCATAAAAAAACATCACATGCAAATTGCATGCACCACTCCCATCACAGCTCTACACACCACATACACACACAAACACACCACACACACAGACCAAATACTACTTACATACCACACACATAACACTTTGAAAACACATACACACAACATGCACACATTGCATACACAGGCCACACACACAGGCCACATGCTGCACACACACTGCATATGTACGCACATGTATACCATATGGATACACAGCACAGCACACACATACAGGGCACATACATACACGCACCACACACGCATCACACATACACATCACACGCCATATACATCACACCATGTGCTCGCGGATACACACCTACCCCCACACCACACACACACCTTTCACACACACACAC
>NW_006922250.1:867844-871227 GCF_000298275.1 Orycteropus afer afer | reverse complement strand
GAGAATTCCAAAAATGTGGCTTTCGAAAGAAACAGAATTGTCCACTTTGGCCCCAAATTCCTTTCAAGGGAATCAAAGCCAGGGGGATGTCTGAATCCTGAGCAACAATTACGCGGTGGTGACTCTTTCTCAGCACACGGAGAGTTAAATGCAACGAAACCAAACCCAGTCCCATAGAGTGGATTTCCATTCATCGTGAGCCCCATCAGGTTCCCAAGGCTGTAAATCTTTACAGAAGTAGACTGCCTCATCTTTGGCCCGTGGAACAGCTGGTGGGTTCGAACCACCCACCTTTGGGTTAGCAGCCCAATGCCTCAAGCACAGGGCTATCAGAGCTCCTACACTGGGAGTAACAGAAACAAAACCAGTTAGGTGAGCTCAGGTGTGTCACACCTGAACTGAGGTCCACAGGTCCTCGGGTTGACTTGCACCTGCAGGCTCTCAGGTAGCACGTGAGCACCTTCAGGGTTCTCACCACCCAGAGATTCTCACTTCAAGTGGGTTCCTGGAAAGGTTGTATTACTCACGCAAGCTGCAGGGTTTGCGGACTTCGCGGAGTCCTGCGTCTTGTGTCAAGGGGAGGGAAGGAGGAACCTTGTCTTTGCACCCTTGAGGGTGTTGGCAGCTTTTGACCACTGGCCAGGAAATCAAGTCCGATTCCGAAAGAGGGTGCCTTTCTTCCCAGGTCTCTGATTGGCTTCTGTTCTGCAACGTTTCGGTTAGCAGGTGAGTGTGTGAAGTCTTTGTACAGACCACGGACTCTGTTGTCTTACAGAACAACAAACAGCTGTCATCAAGTCGGGTCCGTGTCATGACCACACCACCTGAGTCACATACACAGTGGCGCTCCTCCAATTTTCCTAGGACTGATTGATTTTGACTTTTCTAATGGATACAATTTTTTCCTTTTTATGTCTTTTATATTTTTGCAGTGTTTAATTTTTTTGCAGGACTGAATCTTCCCAACGAGGTCATCAGAGTCTCTTGTAGCTGCCCTCGAACCTTCGATCTTTGGGTAAGCAGCCGAGAGCTTAACCGTGCGCGCACCCCCGGGTCTCCACGAAGAAACAGATGGCACTGTCTCCCTACAGTCCGATGGAGGGTCTGGTCGCGCCGTGAGAAGTTGGCGTGTGACGCCTGCGATTTGTCCACAGGCTACAGCCGTGAGCACGGCCACAGAGAGCTCGCAGGGAAGAGTTGCGTTCCTGGCTTTGGAATGCAGACGCTACCCTCAACTGGAATGTGAGACTCCCCCTCGCACCCTGATTTGTCTAATCCTGGCACCCCACAAGTGGCCCCACTCTCGCCACCACACAGGGCTGCTTTCAAAGTCCCACCCAGGTCTCACGCGGGAGAGGCCTGGGGTTGGAAACCTCTTTTCTCTGTGGAGACGACATTGTTGTAGCACCACCTCTCCAAGACTCCCTGCGTTAGAGCTCTACTCTCCCAAATGCTGCCTGTGAGTGAACCCTGCGCCCCACAGACCCCAGGAAGTGAGGAAGTTAACAAAGGCCCCTCTAGCTGACCTTTTGTAAGTCTGAGCGCTTTCTTTTACAGGCCTGTTAAGGCCTTTGTCTTATTCCAACAAAAGCACACCAGGAATGCCCACTGAGTGAAAAAAAGAAAGAAAAAGGAAGTCAAGTCCCCCTTCAAGGCCCCTACAGCATCCCCTCTACCCCTTGGGTCTGCAGTCGGCCCTGACTCAGCAGAAAACTGCGTGCCAGAGGGTTTTCAAGAACGACAGCACCAGGCCTTTTTTCTAGGTGTTTCTGATTGGACTCGAGCCTCCAGCCTTTGGGTCACCAGCGAGGGTGCTCACCGTGCGCATTCCCTCTGCCCCCCGGGACCCTTGCAACATCTTATAGCTTCAATGAGCACAGAAGGGTAACAGCACTGTCCCCCGGCTCCTGGCGTGGCTTAGCTGCAGAAACAGGGCCCCCACAAACCACAAACACAGCCCGACATGCCCCCCTGCATTGGTTGTGATCATTTAATATTCACCAGTGAAGGCGTCGTGCCTCGCCTACAAATCTCTGTCCCTGCGAAGGAGATGCTGGTGCCAGTCAATATAATAAGAGGTGTCCAGGCCTGTGTCAGTCAGAGCGGCGGTGGGTCAAGCCCAGGCGCTATCTGCACACGTTGCGGCCGCTCGGAAGGGCGCTCATCAGCCACAGCGCAGCAAGACGGTGCACGGCTTGGAGCCGTGCAAACGCTGTGCAAAGGGCCTTATTTCTTCTGCACTTGAGCGTGCATCAGGGACAAATGCTGATGGCAAGCAGGTCGCACTCACCAGCCATGCATTTAAAATGCCTGCATCCACTTACAGCCTCCTGGGCCACCCGCTGTGTGATTAACTACAAGGAGTGTTCCTGCGGGTTAAGTGCAGGTGGATTTTGCATTGAGCGCGTGACAGAGGGCAGTAGCTTAGGACACAACGGTGGGGATCAATGACCGGATGGACGTGTGATGAAATCAAGCGTATGTCACTTGGGTGTTTATTACAGGGCATTTAAAAGACGCGCCCACTGGTCAAGTACACATGCTGTCTTTCTGTGTGTGGCACCGAGGGAGCTTGTGTCATGGTGTGAGTCTGGAGGCTGTGCCGTCAGGATTTCAAATAGCAGCAGGGTCGGCCGTGGTGGACAGGTTTTGGTGCAGGTTCCAAACTAAGACAAACATCCAGGTGTGCAAATCAACCAGTAACAGCCACACGGACGACCACAGAACATTGTCTGATGGAGCGTTGGAAGCTATGCCATCAATACGTCAGACACCAGTAGGGTCACCCATCATGGACAGGTCTCAGGAAAACTTTCAGATGAAGAGACATGAGAAACAAGTGTCTGCGGATGTCTTCCTCAAATTCAGGCACTGATAGCCCTGGAGGTCACATGATCATATTGTCTGATACGAGGCTGGCAGGTGAGCCCCGAGGTCGGAAGGCACTCAGAACACAGTGGCCACACCGTGGGCTCAACCAGAGCCATGATTGAAAGGTGGGGGCAGGACTGCTTAGTGTTCTGTTTCCTTGTGTATGGCGTTGCCATGAGTGGCAGCCCAGTGAGGGCATCTCACAACAGCATGTTCACAGGGATGCTGGCAGCAAAAGCAAACAGCCAGACGGTGTCTGGGAATGTATGACATCCTGGGGGAGTAATGACTCCTCATTCCTTCATTTCTCATCTCTGACATGGAAATATAGATGAATAATGGTGCAATTAACTGCATCTTAGCCCCGTTCAGAAACCAGGAGGAATGCTGTTGGATAACCACAGGGGAGAAGCACCCAGCTGCTAACCAAAGGTCGGCATTTCAAACCCACCAGATGTTCCGTGGGAGGAAGATGAAGCAGTCTGCTTCCGTGAAGATTGACAGCCTTGGAG
>NW_006922250.1:867086-867649 GCF_000298275.1 Orycteropus afer afer | reverse complement strand
TGCTTCTGTGAAGATTGACAGCCTTGGAGACCCTGTGGGCAGTTCCACTCTGTCCTCTAGGGGCGCTGTGAGTCGGAATCCACTCCACTGCAGTGGGTTTGTTTTGTTTTGTTTTTTCAGAAACCAGACTGGAAGTCCAGATGGTGCAAATGGTCAATGCTTTCTCTGATAACTGGAGGGTTGTAGGTTCACGTCTGCCAAGATGCACCATGAAATGGTGATCAACTTCCTAAAAATTGGCCACTGAAAACCCCACAGAGCACAGTTCTATTCTGACGCACACCGGATTCCTATTGATTGGGACTGATTTGACAGGAAGTTGTTTGATTTCTGCTTAAAAATGAGGCTAGGGACAGAATGAAAAAGAGAAAGAGATGGCCACTCATCAGTGAAATAGGTCACCCCACAGTAGGCGGCCTGATACCCACACCCTTTTTTTCTCCACCATATGGACCCAAACTGAAAACAACACCCACTGCCGTGGAGTCCATTCTGACCCACAGCGCCCCTAGAGGACAGAGTGGAACTGCCCACAGGGTCTCCAAGGCTGTCAATCTTCACAG
>NW_006922250.1:861380-866986 GCF_000298275.1 Orycteropus afer afer | reverse complement strand
AGGACAGAGTGGAACTGCCCACAGGGTCTCCAAGGCTGTCAATCTTCACAGAAGCAAAGCCCAAACCACACCCACTGCCGTGGAGTCCATTCCGACCCACAGCGCCCCTAGAGGACAGAGTGGAACTGCACCACAGGGTCTCCAAGGCTGTCAATCTTCACAGAATCAGACTGCCTCATCTTCCTCCTGCAGAATGGCTGTTGGGTTTGAACCAGCAACCTTTTGGTTAACAGACAAATGCATTAAGCACACCGCCACCAGAGATCCTTCTCCAGGTGGACATGTGGCCATATCACTGGCAGCAAAAATGCACATTTCCAAAATATTTGACCATTTCATTCAAATTGCTGAAGTAGCTTGATCGAGGGTTGGTGAGAATTTTAAGAGGGATTTGCATGCAGCCACACGGTAATCAGAAACATTCAAAGACTCCAACCTGGTGTTGGCAAAGAATACTGAGTGTCCATCCCATGGGCTGTTGCAAGGTCTGTCCTGGAAGAAGTGCAGCCGGAATGCTTCTTGGAAGTGAGAATGGCCAGACTCCATCTCACCTACTTTGGTCGTGTGCTCAGAAGGGACCATTCCCTGGAGAAGGATGTTGTGCTTGGTAAAGTGGAGGCCAGCGAGAAAGGGGAAGGCCCTCTATGAGATGGATTGACACGGTGGCTGCAATGATGGGTTCCGTCACAGCAGTGAGGGTGACTGTGTCCAGGACTGGGCAGTGTCTGGCTCTATTGCACATCAGGTCACCCTGAGTCTGAACCAACGTGACAACACCTAGCCACAGCAAAGCCTCTAACTGGTGCAAGTAAGTTTAAAGCCAAGCCCCATCCCCATCCCGGCCCCCGGCCCCTGTACCCTTTGGGGCTGCCATTTTGAAACTGCTGGTCTCCTCGCCTGTGGAGGCCATGGTTTGTCCACCCTGCTGACCTGTTATGCAGGCTTCCCTGTCCCCCAGAACCTGCTACTCAACAGCCTGTCTTTATCCCACTGTTGTTGCTGGCTACCGCGCAGCTGGCCCCCGATTCGTGACGCCACGTGCAACCCAACAGCCTCCTGCTCAGTTCCGTGTCATCCCCACGGCTGGCCGCTGACTGTACTGTGTGACGCATGAGGTTTTCATTGGCTGATCTGGAGACGGCCACAGCCAGGCTTTGCTTCCTAGTCTCCCGTCATCTGCAGGCGCCCCTGAAACCTGTCCCCCAGGGGTGGCCCTGCTGGCATTGGAAATAAGGGTGACGTAGCTCCCAGCAACACGCAAGCTAGCCCCTTCCGACAGACTGACAGATGCATAATTGTTGCTTTCAGTTGCTGTGGAGTTGGGTCCGAGTCATGGTGACCCCAGATGTCACAGTAGAATTATGTTCTATATGGAGTCTGGTGGGAGCTCTGGTGGTGTAGTGCCTAAGGCATCTGACTGCCAACCAGAAGGCTGGCGGTTCAAACCCACCAGCCTGCTCAGAAGGAAGGTTGGGCAATCTACTTCCATTGTGATACCGCCGCGGAAACCCAAGGAGGGGTCACTGTGAGTCGGTTCGACTCGATGGCACATTACAAAGCACAGACAGCAACATGCAGCAGTCTGCTCACCCACATAGCAGCCAAGGACTCTGCCCACACCCTCTCACAACATGGCACACCATTGTCGGGGTCGCCAGGGTCGTGGAAAAATTTTTGAAAAAGAGATGCCAGGTCTTTCCGCGGGGTCTGTCTTAGTCTGGCTGCTGTGGTGAAACCTGTCCAGCATCACGCAACACTCCAGCGTCCACGTGCAGACAGGTGGGGTCATGGTGAGGTGCATGGCCGGGAATCTAGCTGGAATTTCCCACCCGCAAGGAGAGAATGCCCCAGGGAGCTACCAGTGTGCATCTTTGGGGAGCGAGGAATTAGCATCTCAGTGCAGAGATGTGTCACAAAACAGCCTCCTTAACTGAGCCACTTCTTGTACCTGCACAATGGCCCCACACTAAGATTCACTCATTTAGAAACAGGAAAAGCCGGGCCCTTCAAGCCGTGCTGCTCTTCACAGAATGCTTAGAGTGATGTGCGATTTGCAAGGCTGGGAGGTTCTGGGATGGTCGCTGAGAGAAGTTGCTGGTGCACGGGGGGTCTCAATGCAACTGGGCTCTGCAGGCCTTCCAACGGCTGCTGCTTCAAATGCAGATTGCGAGGCCCCTGTGGGTGGACTCTTGGGTTTACTGAATCGCCTGCACCCCCCCCCCCGAGTTGCCTCCTGGGCTGTCAGTGCTGAAACTATTTCTTTCTTGGTTTCCACACTCGGCGTTTATTGTTTTTTAAAAAAGCCTTCTTTACTACGGTGCTACGTTGGCTTCTTTTTTAAAGAAACTCTCCTGGTTAAAGCTGTTTTAGGAAGTGTCCCTGGAAGAGGAAATAGCGACTTTAATGCGGCAGGACATTCATTTTAAAGCCGGTAATAAATTACCGTGCGGGCTCTCAGAATGCGTCCTGGTCTTGGCACCGCCAGGTCGTGCCGCAGAGGGGCTGGCTGACTCCCCAGCACTTCACGGGACAGACAAGGGGCGCTGGGTGCCGGCCCGCCCCTCTTAGAGGATTAGCTCTTGGCCGTTTGTGTGACGGATTTGGTTTGAAAGTGAGCGTGGGGCTCCTCGGGGCCTGGTGTTTAATGAAAACAGACCCCAGACTCCGAGAAGCGCCCGGACAGGCAGCCGTGCTAACAAGGAGCAGGTTGCTGGCGGGGCCCAAACCGTGTTGCTAAGATTGGAAGCAGGACCCACAAAGACGCGTTGTGACCAGGCTCACAAAGGCCTAGTTTGGCGGGCAGTAACTGCGTCGTTCAATCTGGTCAGAGCCGGGATTACAGACAACAGAAGCAGTTTCTTTCCCCAGCCTTGGCTTCGCAGGACAAAGCCCTGTTTATTCTGCTGAGGCCCTGTGCTCCCCCCAAAGATACCGACAAAGAGAAACCGAGGAACCAGCGAAATCCCACCGTGGCCCTCCTGCACGTTAGCCCCGGGCCGGTGGGTGCACCACACAAGAGGCTGTGTTGTGGTGTCCCGGCCGAGCCGGGGCGGTGGGTTGGCAGGGAGCCCCAGTGGACAGACGGGAGGATACGGGGGTCCCCGTCCTGGCGTCTGGGAGGGTGGGAAGCTCTCAATTCCTGTGAGACCCAGTGGCCCGCTTTGTCCCGTGAACAGAAGGCACCCCGGGGACGGGCTGAGGGTGCAAACTCACCCAGCAGCTTCAGGCAGAAAGTCTTGTTGACCGGTTCCCGTAAAGATGACAGTGGCCGACAGCTGAGGACACCCCACGGAGTGGGCAGCTGTCCCAGGGGGTTGCTACGGATCGGAATGGACTCCACAGCAGCCAACAACAGCAAACGTGAACTTAAAGTCAGACTTGAGTGTCTCCTGGAAGTCAAGTCCACCAATTGCCCCTGCACCCACGTGCCCCCCAACTCTTCCTCTGTTCCTCGCTGTGTTACCCTGGGCACACGCTAGGTGGCTTAATGACACGGGGACGTGTTCGCTTCCAACTCGGGAGGCCAGGAGTCGGGGGTCGAGCTATGCCCCCTCCCGACGTTCCAGGGGACGGCCCTTTCTCGTCTCCCCCAGATTACGGCGGCCCCAGGCGGCCCTCGGCTTCCACCTGCTTCGCGCCCACCTCCGCTCCGTCCTGACACAGGTGTCTGCCCTTTGTCTCTTCTCTTTTCTAGGACACTACTCATATGGGATCCATACCCACCCTGTTTCCAAACAAAGTCCCTTTCAGTCACAGGGATTAGAACTAGAACATGTCTCTCTGGAGAACACCTTCAACCCATACCCCCATTTTCTGGGTGAGAGGGTTGGTGGTGTCTGTCTTTGTAAGGACTAGGGCCCACCCTCCTCCTCCATGTCTTCACACTAACTGCTGACATGCTCCAAGGCCCTGTTTGCAAACAAACGAGATGGCAGTCACAGGTACTAGGGACGATACTGTCATAAGTTTTGCAGGGGACATGATTGAGCTCAGCAACCACGCTTGTTCCTTGTTTGAGATTGAGGTAGAATTCATACAACATAAAATGCACTATTTTAACAGCTCACGGATGTCACCACCTTCACCGTGTCGTGTGTCGCTCCCCGTTACCCTGTTATAGGACATTTTCATCGTTCTCAAAAGAAAACCCTGTGTCTGTTAGCCGGCACTGCCTAGCCCATGTCCGCAGCTGCTGAGAACCACTAATACAGTTTGGCTTCATACACGTGTCACACAAGTGGGATCAGAAAATCTCACTCAGTGCGATGGGTTCCGAGTTCGTCCACTTTGGGGATGTGGCAGGATTCGGTTGCTCTTCAAGGCTGAGGAATATGCCCCACTGTGTGCATTATGGACCCCACTGTGTTTGTCCGTCATCTGTTGGTGACACTTGGTTCTTTTCTTTTTTATGGCGAATACTCCACTCTGTGAATGGACCACACTGTGTTGGTCCATCATCTTGTGATAAACAAAACAAAACAACAACAACAAAAAAAACCTCACTGACTTGGAGTCGCTTCCAACTCATAGCAACCCCTCCTTGGGTTTCCGAGGCAGTATCGCTACGGAAGTAGATCGTCCAACCTTCCTTCCGAGGAGTGGCTGGTGGGTTTGAACCGCCAGCTTTCTGGTCAGCAGTCAAATGCCTTTGGCACTATGCCACCAGAGCTCCTACATGCATATGAGGTGATTGAAAACACCATGGCTTGGAGTAGGTGCACCTTAGTCTTCAAAGCGACATCTTTGCTCTTCAGCACTTAAGGAGGTCTTTTGCAACCGATTTGCCCAGTGCAATACGTCATCTGATCTCTTGACTGCTGCTTCCATTGGTGTTGATTACGGGCCCAAGTCATATGAAATCTTTGACAACTTCAATCTTCTCTCCATTTATCGTGATGCTGCTTATTGGTCCAGTTGTGAGGATTTTTGTTTTCTTTCTATTGATGTGTAATCCACACTGCAGACTGTAGTCTTTAATCTTCATCAGTAAGTGCTTCAAGTCATCCTCACTTTCAGGAAGCAAATTGTGTCGTCTGCATATCACAGGTTGTTAATGTCTAAAGTCAAACTCAAGTGTCAATCTGCACATAGCTTTCTCCTCTGTGTGTCTGCCCATCTCTCCTGCTCTTCTTATAAGAAGACTTGCCATTGAATTCAGGATCCACCCTACTCCAGTACAACCTCATCTTAACCAATTATGTCTGCAAAGACCCTGTTTTCAAACAAGGTCTTGTTCACAGGGGTGGCAGAGGTTAGCACTTCAACATATCTATCTGGGGGAGTGGTAGTTCAATCCATAACATACCCAAGCAGAATTGATTTACTTAAAAACAAAACACAGAAAAGAAGTAAAATGACAACACATGAGTAATTTGAAAGTATAATCCTATACGATTATGAGACCTGAAGAACTAGATGGTGCCCGGCTACCACTGTCAACCACTCGGAAGGGGATCTATGTAGGAGACCCTGGATAGAGAGGGAGAAAAATGTGGAACAAAACTCAAAATCATTTGGAAATAAAAAAAAGGGGGAGGACCAGGTTTGCTGGTCTGATAGAGCCTGGTGGAACCACTGAGACTATGGCCCCTAGCTGCCCTTCAGGT
>NW_006922250.1:858101-861280 GCF_000298275.1 Orycteropus afer afer | reverse complement strand
TGTGTTTGTGTACTGTATATGTATGTGGTATGGTGTAGTATGGTGTGTGCATGTGGTGTGTGTGTGTATGCATGTGATGTGTATATGCATGTGGAGTGGTGTGTGCATGTGAGGTGGTGTGCATGTATATATGTGGTGTGGTGTGTGTATGTGTGTAGTGTGGTGTGTGTATGTGTGTGGTGTATGTATGTGTTGTGTGTGTCTAGTGTATATGGCATGCATGGTTGTGTACGTGTGTGTGGTGTGTACGTGTGTGTGTGGTGTGTAGCATAGTGTGCTGTGTGTATGTGTGTCTGGTGTATACAGCACCTGTGTGTGTGTATGTACATGTGCTTGCAGTCCCCCCGCCCCGTGTCCTCCAACCGCAGCGACAGCGGGTTTGGGGAGATGGACAGATATGCCCCTCACCACCGTCGACCACCACTGACCACCCTCCCAGGTCCTCACCCCTGGGCCCTCGTTCTGCCCACGGCCCCGACCACGATGCAGTCGCGTCTGCTCTCGGTTATGTGGCTGCGGCAGACTTCTCCTTCTCCTGGTCCTGCCCCGAAGCCCACGTGCTCCCCTGGCCCTGCACTGGGACCTTGATCCTCTGCAAGACGAAACGCGCGGCAAGTCCCTGCACTTTGTCACCGCCCCGTTCCTTAGGGAAACAACCTGACTCATGGGCTCTGAAGAGCCCCACAGCCCCACCTGTCCCCACAGTGGCCATCCTCGTATTGTCCTGTGTCCTAAGGACTAACGTTCACGGAGGGCACACAGGGACATCTGAGACCCACTTTTACTGCTTCATTTTTGACTCATTGAATCAACATCCCTGCTTTTGTTCCCTGCCCTGGCAGACATTGTAATATCTAGTCCATGCATATATTCATGTCGTCAAGAATTCACATCGCAAGTTCCTGCCTTTGTTATCGACAGAAATTATGCGTCTTAACGAGCCTGCACACCACCAGGAAGACCGTACAACACAGAAGTAAATTATACACAGTCTGCCAGGCTGGGGGGGGGGGGGGCAGACTGAGGGGAAGAGAGCCAGTTTGGAGATCTGAAAGGAGACACCAAGTCCCCACTTCCTTTTAACGTTTTCTGGGGGTGTGTGGATTTCTGGGGCCCAGTTCATACGTCGCATAGACCTGATATGAGAAGCAGGTAGCATTGCTACATGGAAATGGTGTCACTTGGTTATCCCAGTGGCCATGAAGGGGCCACACTCTCACCTGTGGGGAAGGGAGGTATGAGGACAGCACCAAAAGGAAATTTGGCTTCCAGGGCAGGGAATTATATTCCCAAAAAATACAGAAAGGGAAGTGGGTTGGGCTTGTAGAACAAACATAGATATGGTCTTATTAATTGTCATTGAGTTGGCCTCGATTTATGGTAACCGCACACACAACAGAGTGGAGCCTTGTCCATTCTTGTACCGCTCGCTCAAACACCTGCATGTTCAAGTGCGTTGTTGCATCTGTCCTGAAGAGCCATCTCACTGACAGTCTCCTTCCCTCTTGCTGGCCCCTATTTCTCCAATCCTGATGTCCTTCCCTAGAGACTAATACTTCCTGATAATGTATCCAAAGCCCAGTGAGTCAGGAAGTGTTCTGTTGGGACCCACAGGGTTTTCAGAGGTCCTCATCTGCCTTAGTCTGGAACCCGTCCACCGTGGGTGACCCTGCTGGCATTTGGAATACCACTGGCTTAGCTTCCAGCCTCACAGTCACATGATGGACTGACAGGTGTGTGTGTTGCTTGGTGCTGTGTAGTCGGATCTGATTCACACCAACCCCACGCACAACAGAACAAAACACTGCCCAGTTCTGCACCATTCTGACAATGGTTGTTATGCATGAGCTCATTGTCACAACAACTGTGTCAATCCATCTCACTGATCGATCTATTTCCATTGATCTATTTTACAATGCATTGTATCCATCTGCAAAAACCTGTCCTTTCTGATGTTGTTGGGTGTAGTCAAGTCATCTCCAACTCATAGCAACCCCATGCACAACAGAACGAAACCCTGCCTGGTCCTGCCCCAGCCTCACAGTCCTTGCTATCCCTGAGCCCATTATTGGAGCCACTGAGTCAGTCCATCTCATTGAGGGCCTTCCCATTTTTCGCTGACCCTCCTGATAACAGATGTTAAAGTTAGAGACAGTGAAGACAGTGACATGCGATTCCTAGATACAACAAAGTAAGCTAAAGAAACGAGGTCATTGGGGTCCACATGGGGGTCACATTATATGGTGCTTGGGCTGAAGGCTGGATGTGAAGACAGTGATCTATGTTTCCTGTTATTGTCAATGCTTTCAAACTCCATTTTGGAGGTGACTTCACAGATTACATTGCAGCATTACAAAACAATTTCCATTAAATAAAAATCTAAATATAAGATTGTGTCGCAGTATTAAAGATATGTATTTGAAATTCTGTTCTACATTCCCCCCCTTTTGATGAAGAATCTTCGATAGAATCCTTTGATCAAAACATTCAATAGTGTTGACTGGGAACCATGCAGTTGTTCTGTATTACAAACTATTTGAAATTCTGTTCTACATTCTACCCCCCTTTTGATAAGTAATCTTCTATAGAATCCTTTGGTCAAAACATGCAGTAATGCTTGCTGGGCACCATCTAGTTGTTTCAGTCTTATGGCAAAGGAGGCAATTAGCCATGTGTCCCATTTCCTCTTCTTATCCAAACTCTCATGGAATCCAGACTTTCTGGAGTCATGGAGGCTAGATGAAACCCCCAAATCCCTGAAATTGTTGCCTTGAATAATCTTTTTTTTTTTTTTTTAAGCTTTTTTATTGTGATTTGGGTGAATGTTTACAGAGCAAGTTGGTTTTCCATTCAACAATTAGTACACATTTTGTTCTGTGATATTGATTCAAGTCCCCATAATGTAACAGCTGTCTTCCCACTTCCTCTCTGTGTTATCTATTTCTCTTCATCACTCTTTCCTATCTCTTCCTACCTTCTGAACTTCATCCCTGGGCACATACTGCCCTTGTGACTTGTATGGCTGATTGTTCTAAGGGCTGTGTACTTTCCTGATGTTACTGTTCACCCTGTAAATCTGTCTATTGTTTGGATGGAAGTTGAGCCGCTGGGGTGAGTTCAGTTCCAGGCTTAAAGGATGACTAGGGCCCATCACCTTATGGGTTCCACCAGTCCCTATC
>NW_006922250.1:851102-854306 GCF_000298275.1 Orycteropus afer afer | reverse complement strand
GTGAATTTGCTCTGTAAATTTTCACCCAGATCACAATAAACTACTACTACTACTACTACTACTACTACTAAACTATAAACTATATATAAACTATATATAATATAAACTATATAATTTTATAATAAACTATAATAATTTTTCTCTTTTAAGCCACTCCGTGGATGGAAGATGGGTAAAGATTGACAGCCTTGGAAACCCAATGCGAGTTGCCATGACTCAGAATTGACTGATGGCAGTGGGTTGGGTTTGGTTTAGTATTTGCAAGGATGGCTTCAGGAATGGGTGGGAGGCAAGAAGGTAGTACCACAGGTGAGTTATGTGTGTTTTATTTCCATAAAATGAGTGTAACCACTATTAGAGCCTCCACGTCTGTCAGTCTGTCCTGCAGGGGTGGCTTGCATGGTTCAGTGATGCTTCAAGCTATGTCACCAGTGTTTCAAACACCATGGTGGACAGGTTTGAGCAGAACTTTCAGACTAAGACAGCCTGGTGACCAAGTTCTCAAAGTCAGTCAAGGAAAACCATATGGATCCCTACAAAACATCTCCTGATGGAGAACTGGGAGATGAACGCCTAGGTTGGAAGTCACCCAACACACGCTGTGGCAGCAGTGATGATTGTCCAGATGGTGTAGGATCAGGCACCATTTCACTCTGTTGTGTGTGGGGTCGGTGCGAGTCAGAGCTAACTCGATGGCAACTAACAACAACAATTGCCACTAAATTCAAAGAAGGGAGAGTCTAAACAACCATGAGATACCATCTCACCCCAGCGTTGATAGCAAAGTTCCACAACAGAAAATAAGAAATGCTGGTGAGGATGTGGAGAGATTGGGGCTCTCATACACTGCTGGTGGGACTGTCAAATGGTCCAACCACTGTGGAAATCGGTATAGTGATTCCTTAAAAAGTTGAAAATAGAAATACCATTTGACCCAGCAACCTCATGACTAGGTATATATCCTAAAAAAGTCAGAGTCAGGACAAGAACAGGTACGCACACGTCCATGTTCATTGCAGCACTATTCACAATAGCAAAGAGATGGAAACAACCTAAGTGCCCATCAATGGAGGAGTGGATAACTGAACTGTGGTACAGACACAATGGAATACTATGCAGCCCTAAAGAATAATGTAGAATCTGCAAAAACACTGTATAACATGGATGGACTGGGAGGACATTATGCTGAGGGAAATAAGTCAATCACAGCAAGATAAATAGAGTATTAGTTCATTCTTGTAAAAAGTCAAAGGAATGTTTATACATGGAAGGGAACTTTCTTTCATGGTTACCAGGGATGGGAGGGGAGGGGAGGGAACATTTCTACATACGTTGAGGAAGTGGGAAAACAAAAGTAATAGAGAGAGAGAGAGAGAGAGAGAGAGAGAGAGAGATACAGAGAGACAGACAGAGACAGAGAGAGAGAGAGCGAGCAAAGATTGTTCGTGATAAACAGGAGTGGGAGGGAGGTGGAAGGGGGAAATCTTTGTTTGCAGGTGTTTATGCTGATGGTGGTGGGATATTTTGGAAAAAAACAAAGCAAAACCAAACTGACTGCCATCAAGTCGGATCCAACTCATAGCGACCCCTCCTTGGGTTTCCGAGGCGGTATCCCTATGGAAGTAGATTGCCCAACCTTCCTTCCGAGGAGTGGTTGGTGGGTTTGAACCGCCAGCCTCTGGTGAGCAGTCAGGTGTCTTAGGAGCTACGCCACCAGCGCCCAGGACAGCAATAATGGTGACACAACGTGGAAATGTCATGAATGTTCTTAAGCCTTAAATGGGGAAGTCGTTAGGCTGGTGAATGTCTTGTTGTGTATGTTTTCAACACAATAACAAATCAAACAAAAGAAGAAGGGACAACTCCCTTCCAGCCAGACAAGAAGGACAGACTTCCCAGGGCTGACAGCCCGGGAGAGCATGTGACTACGTATCCTGTTTTATGGTAGAACTATGCTGACGTCCAGACTTTCTGGTCTTGGGATAGGAACCAGCACCACTCTCTATTGAGCTGACCCCAACTCACGGGGCCACCGTGTCTGCCAGAGGAAAACTGTGTCCCACAGATTTGCAGATTCCAAAGTCTTTCTTCCAACGTGTGGATGGACTTGACCCCCAAACCTTCAAGAAGCAGCACAGCATGTTGACCACTGTGCCACCCAAAACAAGAGCCCAACCAACTGTCCTCAAGTTGAGGCTGACTCCTGGCACCTTCCCATGTGTGTCAGAGTACAATTGCAATCTTTGGCATTTTGGCTGGTGTCTCCGAAGTGGGTTTTCAGCTGTTCCGTCTCACAAGCTTATGGACAGACTGGAACTACCACCGTTTCTGCCACCCAAGGTCTCCACAGTGAGATATGAAAATAATTGAATTTCACCCTGAAAGGTGATACCATGAAAAGGACAACCAGGAGAAATGATGTCTTTTGTGGAAAGTTTTAAAAATGTTTGTAGGGTTTTACTCATGCGAAACCATGTCAATTCCCAAATATTTACAATCTCTCTCTTAACGCAGCCTCGAACCCTGGGTGCCATTTCTCTTCTACTGTTTGTACTTTTCTTTAGTTATCTTAGAATTTTCTATGAGCTAGTGAATTGCACAAAAATGAACGTTGGAGCCCTAACATTTCTCAGTGCCTGAACTGGGTAAAAAATGAAAACCAGCATTCCAGACTGTAATTATAGTTCTGTATTTTTATTTCATTTCATTACTGCGTTGCGAGTGTTTTTCTTCTTTTTTTTTTAATATGAAACCACACACTTAAAATGTTCAGGACAAACATAATTAAAACATGTTTCAGGTTAGACTGCATGTGGAGACAGCAGACCCCACTTGGAGTTCATTTGCACAGAATTACAACAAAATTGAGCATAAGGGGCTTTAAGCCAGAGTCCCTTTAAAGTTTCAATACATAAGCACATAAATGGTCGTAGGCATGAAAACCAGTAAATAAAAATGGCATTCCAAATCTCTGAAGTTGACCACAGTCTTTAGGAGGGCAGTCGTGACTGGTTTCGGCTTGTGTTTCGGGCTGTGGAAGGACAGACCTCTGTTTCCAGCTGGAGTGGAGAACCGCTGGGGCTTGGAACCAGTTGGCTCTTGGTAACACTGTATCTTATCACTCAGGTAACATTGTATCTTCTCACCCTTCCCCATTGTATACATTGTTCCCACAGCAAAAACCCAGATTACAGAAAGAATGCC
>NW_006922250.1:850414-851002 GCF_000298275.1 Orycteropus afer afer | reverse complement strand
TCCCACTCTATCCAGGACCTCACATTGTGATCCCTTTGAAGCAGTCAGCAGTGGTACCTCGGTACCATGTGTTTCTTCTGGACTCAGGATTACGGAGGCTGAGGTTGACATAGTCCATTATTCCCTTGGACTAATTGTTCCCTTGTGTCTTTGATTTTGTTCACTCTTCTTTGCTCCAGATGAGGTGAGACTAATGTTGTACCTTAAATGGCTTCTCACGAGACCCCAGTTGGTACTTTCCACAGCAGGATGTAGGACATTTTCTTGTGGAGGGTGTTATGGCTGCGGACCTCGTTATCCCCTTGAACTATGGTCCTGAGTCTGCCTTTTATAGGTCAGCTGCTGAAAACCCCTTAGAGGACAATTGTGCTCTGACACACATGTGGTCCCTGTAATAATAACACGTGCTCTATGTTGTGTTACATCACATATATGATACGGTCTTGTGTTGTATTGTAGTGCATTATTATGGGAGGTCTGGTGGTGCAGTGCCTAAGGCATTTCACTGCTAACCAGAAGGCTGGAGGTTCAAACCCACCAGGCACTCCTCGGAAGGAAGGTTGGGCAATCTACATCCGTAGTGATACC
>NW_006922250.1:848812-850040 GCF_000298275.1 Orycteropus afer afer | reverse complement strand
GTGACTTTGGTTTGGGCTTTGCTTCCAGGGGTTTGGTTTGGGCTTTGCTTCCAGGGGTTTGGTTTGGGCTTTGCTTCCAGGAGCTCTGGTAGCATAGTGCCTAAGGCACTTGACTGCTGACCAGAAGGCTGGAGGTTCAAACCCACCAGCCACTCCTCGGAAGGAAGGTTGGGCAATCTACTTCTGTAAAAATTTACCATTTCAGAAACCCAAAGGGGGTCACTATGAGTCGGAATTGACTCGGTGGAAGTGAGTTTTCTTTGTTTGTTTATATGTTGTGATGCTATGTTGTATTACAGTCCCTGGGTGATGCCAGTCTATGAACACTCTTGGCTAGTAACTGAGAAGTTGAAGGTCCAAGGTACCTCACAAGAAAAACTTGGCAATCAAATTCTTAACAATCAGGCACTGGAAACGCCTGGAGCACGGTTGTCCTCTGACACCTGCATTGGGTCGCCATGAGTTGGGGTTGACTCCATGGCACTGGGTACCACCTGTACAAGTGACCTATGCCTGTTGTCTCAAAGTGCCACACACTGCAAGGCCTTATAAAAACGGACGTATAGCCTCAGCGTTCTGCAGTCCAGATATGCCAAACCAAAGTTTGCATGGTGTTGGTTTCGTTCAAAGTCTGTTCCACGTCTCTCTCACAGCTTCTTGTATTTCTGAATCCTTGCCATGTCTTGGCTTTTGTCTATGTTGTGGTTGTTAGGTGCTGTTGAGTTGGCTTTGATTCATAGCGACCCTGCATACAACACAACAAAACACTGCCCCATTGTGCACCAGCCTCACAATCTTTGTTATACTTGAACACATCCTTGAAGCCACTGAGTCAGTCCATCTGGTAGAACGCCTTCCCCCTTTTGGTTGACCCTCCACTTTACCAAGCATGATGTCCTTCTCCAATGAATGGTCCCTTCTGATCACATGCCCAAAGTAGGTGAGACCAAGTCTGACCATTCTTGTTCCAAGGAGCATTCCGGCTGCGTTTCTTCCAGGACAGATTGGTTTGTTCTTCTGGCAGTCCATGGTATTTCAGTATTTTTTGCCAACACCACAACTCAAAAGCATCGACTTTTCTTCTGTCTTCCTTATTCATTGCATATAAACAAACAAAACAAAACATCAAGCTCACTGCTGTCGAGTCGACTCAACTCATAGGGACCCCTCCTTGAGTTTCCGAGGTGGTATCACTATGGAAGTAGATTGCCCAACCTTCCTTCCGAGG
>NW_006922250.1:847403-848712 GCF_000298275.1 Orycteropus afer afer | reverse complement strand
TGGAACCACATCATAGTAGGAAACAAGCCTCCACCGTGTGACACACAGGTGGGCAGGTGGCTGTTGTTAGTTCCTGGTCAGTAAAGTCTGACTCAGCTCATGAGTCAGAGTAGACCTGCATAGTAGGGTTTTGAAGGCTGTCCCCTTTCAGAAACAGGTCACCAGGCTTTTTTTTTTCTGAGGGGTCCCTGGTTGGCTTTGAACCACCAACTGTGTGGGTTATAGTAGAATGCTTCACTATTTTCACCTTCCAGCTGCCAGACGGGCATTGAAGGGTTAGTAAAATCAAACCTCTCGATAATTTACACTCAGCCAAAATGGAATGTTATGAAAAAACACACAGACACACACAATGCCAGACTATTAGACTTCTGAAAATAGTTAATGACTAATGCTTGACTCTTGTAAAAAGATATCTTCTTGGGGCACCGTGACTGCAAGGAAGAAACAAAATGACTTAAAGGAAGAAAGAAGCCAATCGTGAGATTTGGATGACTAAACCCTAGAATGTCTTAAACCCTGAGACAAAGAAATGTGGCGTTCACACAGAAGGACCAAAGAACCCTAACTCAGACCATTGTGGGTGGGTCTCTCTAGCACAGAGAGCGAACTCATTTGCTTTGATCATTGCATCTCTTAAATAGATTGTCCTTTTCTGTTTCTCTGGTCTGGCTTCTCTCCACATCAGGAACCTGACCTTACAGGCATAAGAAAATGAAAGTTTTCCTGAGACTGGTTCAAGAGTGATCCTGCAAAAATATCATGCACTGAGATCACCAAAAAGCAGCATGATAAACATGAATGCTCCCAACACAAAAATTAACACCACCCGTTTTATTTGGCCCGGGGGATACACACGAGAGAAGAAATCCCACATCCCAGGCAACCAGGAACATGTTACCCTTAGAATGAAATGGTATGACTTGCACAAGTGGTGTTTCATTAAGATTGATCACAAATCCAGTGATTACAGGTTGGGGCAGGCAATTCATACACTTGCCGGCTCAGTGAAGAGTTGAAGGTTTGAGCTTCTGCAGAGCCACCTTGGAAAAAATGCCTGGCAATCTACTTATGAAAGATCAGTCATCGGAGACCCTGTGGAGCTCACTTCTACTCTGACACATGTGGGAAGCTGTGAGTCGGGCTCGATGCCATGGCAACTGGTTTTCGTAAATGGAATTCCTGTCGTGCAAATGGTTAACATGCTTGGCTGTGACTAAAAGGTTGGGAGTTCAAGTCTGCTCAGAGGTGCCTGGCAAGAAAAGTCTGGCAATTTTGTTTCCAAAAAGTCAGGCACTGGAAACCCTAT
>NW_006922250.1:844929-846618 GCF_000298275.1 Orycteropus afer afer | reverse complement strand
ACACACACACACACACACACATACATTCATACAACAGGCATACCTTGGAAATATCACGGGTTTGGTTCCAGCTCACTACAGCAAAGTCAGTCTCACAATAAAGTGAGGTACATGAAATTGTTGGTTTCCCAGTGCATAGAAAAGTTATGTTGACACGACTGTAGTCTATTCAGTGTCCAACAGCAGGATGAAAAAGCTTGAAGCATTGTGAAAATGACCACAAGGGTCCCAGAGACACACCGTGAGCACGTGCAATTGGAAAGACAGTACCGAGTGATTTGTTCGATGCGGGGTTGTCAACAAACCTTCCTGTTAAGAACAAGCAAAATCTTCATTGCAATAAATCAAAGCACAAGAGAGCAGGGATTGCTAGTGTGTGTGTGTATCAGCACACACATAATAGTTGAATGCATTTATAGGAACACTACAGTGTACAAAAACAGTGTGAAAAGAGTGCATTTTTAAAAACCCTTTTATTTCATTATGGTTGAGAATATACACAACAGAACAGGCATGAATTCAGCCATTCCTACCTGCACAATTTCGTGATAATGATTGCATTCCTAACTGGGGTAGCCATTCTTACCTCCCTTTTCAAAGTTGTCCCTCCCCCTTTCACATAAACCCCCTGACCCCCCTAAACGTCCTATCTCAACTTTGCAGTTGTGTTGTCAATCAGAACACATGTCTATTTTAAAACACCTCAAGGCTGACTTTAAAAGACGGGTGCTTTAGCACTGAGTACCTATGTGTGCAAATCCTGGAAAACATCTTTTTCCTTCTCTCTGTCTTTTTTCAGTTCGGTAAGCTACCTTCGTCTTTTACGATTTCTGTCTGCAGCTTTGTAAAAGGGAATCCCACTGAAAAAGTCTGAGGTTCCAGCACATGTGAAACAGAGCTGTGCTTAATGCAGAAGAGTGGAGATCATTGATCAGGTAAGGCATCAGCAGCGCAGGAAAATGCAATTTAGAATGCAGTGAAAACAGTGTTGGAAGGGTGCTGGAAGGAACGGGAACTGCAGGCTACAAAGATAGCAGCCCGTAGGCTCAGCCTGCAGAGTTTCCAGTGTTTGAGAGCTGGATGAAACGGCTGCGCGCTGGGGAGCCCGGGAAAGCATCTGCAGAGAGAAAGCATTCTATGAGCGGGTCTTTCAGAACTTGAAAGGGTTGCTGAGAGCTCCTTAATGGGGAGCTGGCAGATGCCTGATGGGAGAGAAACCGTGCCACAGAGATTGTCAAGGAAGGGAGTAGTTGGCTGGGAATGCATGCCGACCAGGTTTCAGGGCTGCAGCCACATATGAAAAAGTAATTTACGGGCCTTGTCATAAAACATAAGACCCCGCTCTCCCCTTGATCTACACAGAAATCACTTAGGAGGCTGTGAACACTTCACTACGCCTTGTTCCAGAGGAAATGAGTCCCAAAGCATGCTTTAGGAGTGGCTTACAGGAATCTAGAAGGTGCCCTGGTGGCGCAGTGGTTATTAAACACTCGCCTTCTGTCGGTGGCTTGAACTCACCAGCTGTATCGTGGGAGAAAGACTTGGAAGTCTGCTTCCATAGATGACAGCCTTGGAGACCCTGTGGTGCTGTTCCACTCTGTCCTCTAGGGGCGCTGTGGGTCGGAATGGACTCCAGGCAGTGGGTGTGGTTTGGGCTTTGCGTCTGTGAAGATTGACAGCCTTGGAGAC
>NW_006922250.1:843252-844317 GCF_000298275.1 Orycteropus afer afer | reverse complement strand
TTCTCACTCCACTATGAGCTCACGTTAACCCAACTGATAACATCTGCAAAGACCCTACTTGTAAACAAGATCAAGTTCACACTGTTACATGGAAACGGGGCATCAAGACATCTTTTTTGGGAACAGAATGCAATTCATTGCAGCAAGTGAGCATGTAGATCTTTCTATGGCTGGTGCCCTAAGTTGCATTTTTCCTTATGTTCAAATAGGGACACATATGTATGACTCTTTAAATACACATTCTAAATTTATATTTAGGTTGATTTTCTTTCTGATTGAGCAGGAAATGTTCTGAATTAGTGATCAAATAATATCAGTGACCGCCTTGAGCGTGTTGAGAAAACAGGACAGAACATGTGCTGCAGGGTATCAGAGCTTACAAGGAAGTGAGCAGAAGACTTTCAACCTAATCAAAGCAAAGTTAATTTCTCTGAGGACATTTGCAAGATGCTAGGGGACCCATTTGGGAAGTCACAAGACAGAACAGAAATGCAAGGTCATTAGACAAAATGAGTGAACGAATTTCCCAACTCGCAGGGGATAAGAGCAACAAGGAATTTGCCTGGACCTGAAGTGTCTTGTCACAAAAGGTTCCCGTCTGCTACATGCATTTTCCAGCTCCTAGAGCAAGGAAAAAAATATGCATAAATACAGAAAGCAAAATCAAGGAGCTCACTGGAATTACTGATGTTTATAACCATGTATATTTACTGTGCCTTGGGGGTGCTCATGACTTTAATGGGTGTTTTGGGAGAAAATGAGCAATTAGCCAATTACTGGGAAGACCCAAAGGAAGGAAAACTCATTAGGGTTTGCAAAGTTAATAACTAGGTGCTCTTGCATTGATTCTGATTCATAGCGACCCATGTGACAAAGTGGAACTGTCCCATATGATTTCCTAGGCTGCCATCTTTATAGAAGGGGTCCTAGTGGCACTGTGGTGAAACACGTGGCTGCTAGCAGAAAGGTTAGTGGTGGTTTGAACCCACAAAACACTTTGCAGGAGAAAGATGAGGCAGTCGGCTTTCATAAAAATTGACAGCCTTGGAGACCCTGTGGGCAGTT
>NW_006922250.1:840792-842417 GCF_000298275.1 Orycteropus afer afer | reverse complement strand
CACACACTTGATGTCATTTTCACCTGGTACAGAGTGGCGTTACAACTGATGAAAGTTAAACATTTCATAGACTCACTCACAGCAGAGCGACTACAAGACGTTGCAGGAAATACCCAGACAGCAGGTTGGATGGCTTCACCCAGGAGGCGGGTGCTGGCTTGGAAGGGAATGGGTGGCCTTCAAAAATATTAAGACGGTTGCGAGCGGAGCAGAGAGTCACAGAATGCAAGGAGGGTGTGGGGAAGGCTGAGAATCCTACACATTGAGTGGCTTGAGCACAAAAGGACCAATGCTGTATGGTCCCAGTTAGATGAAAAGTGTTGGTGGTTGTCCCAGAGTTGGTTTCAACTCACACACAGTGTCCCTAAGGGAGTCAGAGGAGAATTGCAGCCCACAGGGTTTGGAAGGGCTGGTTTTTAGCAAGTAGATCGCCAGGTCTTTATTCCGTGGTGCATTTGGTTGGACTTGAACCTCCAGTCTTCCATGGACCAGCCGATGTGGTCACTGGTCTCACCTCCCAGGGCCTCTCAACCCGTCACTGCCCAACCCAACGACTCCACCACACAGACTCAGCGCACATTTTCATGGTAAAGAAATCCATTTATCCACAGAAACCTTTAAGAAACCAGCTGCCCACGTCTTTGGAGGTCGACTTCACTTCTCAAGAACCCTTAATCCATCTTGATTGATTTCCACCTCCTTTCCTTTTCCTCCTTGGCACAGGTTCATGTTATGACATGTTATGATGTTTCGTGTTTTTTATTATAGCAATAATATTATACTTGGCTGAACCGCCATGAAGTTCGTAACCTGACTCTGTGTAAAATCCATTTCTGCCCTTGACGGTTCCACAGCTTCCTTGCCTCCCAATTAATGAACACTTAAATGTTTCCAGCCAGAGGCTCCTCTGAAGAAAGAGCTGGGAACGTGCTTTTGGACTGCAGTGCTAGTCGGACACACATCGGGGTGGTATGACTTGGGGTCAACCCAACAGCAAGGGGTTTGGAGTCCCTGGTGGTATCAGTGGTCAAACGGTGAGTAGCACTGATGGGAGCCAATGAGTGGATCCAAGGAAAGACAAGGATAGGACACGATTTTCATTTTCCAAGAGCCTAAGGGGACTAGGGTTGGGACAGGAGAAGGCAGAAATGGGCACTTGCGTGGAGGGAACGTGGAGATGGGTGAGGAGGCTTCCAACATCTTCACAACGTGATCTCACTGAGGACCTTGCTGTTTTGTTTGCTTGTGTGTGACACCTGTCACTAAGAAGCTGTTAGAAACACAGCGGTCTCTTTCCTCGGAGGCTACACAAAGTCTCGAACGCTGAGCCTCTCAGGGAGCTGTAGGATAGATGGACAGATGGATGGATGGATAGATAGGTGGACAGATGATAGATAGCTCGATAGATAGTTAGGTGGATGGATGGATGTATGACAGATTGATAGGTGATAGATTGGTTGATTGATAGATTATAGATAAAATAGATACATAGATAGATGATAGATAGATTGGTTACATGTTGTTGTTGTTATGTGCCTTTGAGTCGGACCCGACTCATAGCGACCCCTCCTTGGGTTTCTGAGGTGGTATCACTATGGAAGTAGATTGCCCAACCTTCCTTCTGA
>NW_006922250.1:837210-838562 GCF_000298275.1 Orycteropus afer afer | reverse complement strand
GTGGAAATGTTGGTGACTTTCCAATCACCAACCTTTTGATTAGCAGCTGTGGCTTTAATCACTTCATTTTATTTTTTAAATAACATTTATTATGTTTTTAGTGAAAGTTTCCACAGCAAATTGGTTCTTCTTCCAGCAAGTTTCAGAGCCTCTTCTGACATCCATTTCTGTCTTCAGCTCTTTTCCTGTGTGTTTTCTAATGAACTTTTGCTTTCTTCATGGATGATGCTGTTGATGTCATCCCACAATTCTTCTGGGTTTTGGTCTTTGGTGTTCAATGCATCAAATCTATTCTTCAGATGGTCTCTAAATTCAGCTGGGATGCACAGAAGGTTATATTTCAGCTCTCAGGGGCTTGTTTTAATTTTCTTCAGATTCAACTTGAACTTGCATATGAGCAATTGGTGGTCAGTTCCACACTCAGCCCCTGGACTTTTCTGACTGACAATGTCAAGCTTCTCCACCATCTCTTTCCAAAGATGTAGTCAAACTGAATTCTGTGTATTCCATCTGGTGAGGTCCATGTTTACAGTCTCCATTAATGTTGTTGAAAACGTGTTTTCAATGAGTAAGGTGTTGGTCTTGCAAAATTCTATCATGTGGTTTCTGGTACCATTTCTATCACCAAGGCCCTATATATTCCACTTACTGATCTTTTCTCTGAGTTTCCAACTTTTGCAGTCCAACCACCAGTAATTATCAATGTATCTTGATTCCATATTTGGTTAATTTCAGACTGCAGCAGTTGGTAAAAATCTTCAATTTCCTCATCTTTGGCTTTGGAGGTTGGTGCATAAATTTGAATAATAGTAGCATTAACTGGTCTTCCTTGTAGGCATATGGATATTATCTTATCGCTGACAACATTGTACTTTAGGATAGATCTTGAAATGTTCCTTTTGCCAATGAATGTGACATTATTCCTCTTCCATTTATCCTTCCTGGCATAGTAGATCATATGATTATCTGATTTCAAATGGTCAATCCCAGTCCATTTCAGCCCACTAATGCCTAGGATATCAATCTTTATGCATTCTGTGTCTTTTGTTGACAACTTCCAATTTTCCTAGATCCATTCTCTGTACATTCCATGTTTGGATTATTCGTGGATGTTTGCAGCTGTTTCTTCCCACTTGGAGTCATGCCACATCAGCAAATGGAGGTCCCAAAAGCTGACTCCATCCATGTCATTAAGGTTGGCTCTACTCTGACGAGACAGTTCTTCCCCAGTCGTATTTTGAGTGTCTTCCAACCTGAGGGGCTCAGCTTCTGAAACTACATCAGACAATATTTCTCTGATATTCATAAGGTTTTTAATAGCCAGGCTTTTTGTTTTAAGTACACCTCCATGT
>NW_006922250.1:835375-836350 GCF_000298275.1 Orycteropus afer afer | reverse complement strand
GGTCACTAGGAGTCAGAAATGACTCGACGGCAGTGAGTTTGGTTTTTTTACTAATCCAGTACAACATCCGATCATTCCTTCACACCCACGCAACAGAGAAAGGGTTAAGGTGCAAACGCCCTTCAAACCAAGAACATGTGGCTGGGCCCAGAGTCTACGATGCCCCATGCTTTAAATAGACCAAGTTTTATTCCACATAAACCATTTATTTCTCAATGAGATTGATGTCGTTAATATTAGCTTTCAGAATGACAGATTAACATCGCCAGTTAATCAGGGCTATTACTGGATAAATATCTGTAATTCAATCAACAGAGTAATTTCTTTTCCAATAACGCGATTTAGGGATGCAAGTGATTCGTTAATTAGCTTATATCCCGCTAGATTGCCCCTCCCCTCCTCCTCACCCCTAGTTTGCCTTCCCCCCAGACGATCCTGGGGTGTCAGTCCTTTCTGCCACCTGCATATCCTCCTTGAAGCATCAGGGACTCCTACTCGCTGCTGCCCTGTCTTCGATGCCAAACCTTTCCTTTGCTCTGAGTGCACCCTGCACAAGGAAGTCTTCTAGAAAGTTATTCATTCCACGAACGACAAGGACCAGGGTTTCCCCAGCCTGACTTCCTGTGTGGCCTCCACTGACACGGCTGACACTGGTCCAGTTGACTCTGCCTTGTGGCTTCCCACAGGTTCTGGGGAAGAACTGGGCTCCACGGGGGTCTCGGGGCGCTGACTTTTCAGCAACTGATCAACACGCCTTTCTTCAAGGTGTGTGTTTAGCATTTGCATCCTGCAGGGATGCTTGCTCAATACAGAGACCTTGGGAGTGAATTTCATTTTGATGGAAGGGAATGCCGAGACAGAAGGCTTGGTTCAGGTCCCAGTGTTACCGACTCCCACGTGCAGCACCACTGCTCAAGTCTGAAATCACAGGCAGGCGATGTCAGAATCCACTAAGTGTCAGTTGGTTTGGTTTGG
>NW_006922250.1:833039-834250 GCF_000298275.1 Orycteropus afer afer | reverse complement strand
AATTCTGACTCACAGCGCCCCTAGAGGACAGAGTTGCAATTGACTCCACAGCAGAGTTTTTTGTTTGTTTTTGTTTTTTATAGTGGGTCCTCATCCCTCCCTCGACATATGTAGTTCTCAGGAAATATTTCATGAAGTGTATATGTGGAGTCTCTACATAAAGTTGGAGGTTTGAACCCAGCTGGAGGCACGTTGGAAGAAAAAAGCCTTGGAATTAACTTCCCAAAATTCAGCCCTTGGAAGCGCTGTGGACAGCTCTGCTCTGACATGCACACGGTTGTAAGCAGTTGGAGGTGACTCAGTGGTAAGTGGTATTGTTGGGGTTACAATACAGAATTTTCTAAACTGCACACCTGACACAAAGCCCCCATCTTTTGTGTCCAAATAGCTGTGTGGATGAAGGCTGCAAAACAAAGAACATCCATTCACAGTCCAAGTGAGCTCAAGTCAGCAATCAGGGACACCCTGCTTCTGACAGGTGACGTGGCCATGGGGGAACTTGGAAGCGCTCCTCATCCTCTGACTGGCAGGCCCGAGGGTGTTAGGGTGCTACACTGAGTGCAGGATGGTTGACCCACCTCCACTCGTCCAGGCAGGTAAGCCGCCCTTTCCCAGAGGCCAGCCACAGACCAAGGAAGGAATGCGCCTTTCAAACAATGTGGCGGGCACTCTTGTTCGGAAACTCCAGCTGCCCACGTACAACTGTCAATCCTAATATCCTTTGCTCTTGAACGTCCCTACAGGTGGCTGTCCCAATAGGACGAGAAGGTGAGGTGATGGCCGTCCTCGGCCGTTATTGGTAGTGGTGGTCAAGTTGTCTCCAACTCATGTTGACCCCACGCACAACAGAGCATAGCACGCCCAGGTCCGGTATCTTCTCAGCGTCGTTGCTCTGTTAGATCTCATGATTTCAGCCACTGCGTCCACCCACCTCATCACAACGGGGGTCTCCCCTGTTTTCATGGACCCTCCACTTGACTGGCCATGGTGCCCTCCTCTAGTGTTGGGCCACTATGCAAATATACATGCTGTTCTTTGTTGCCATGGAGTTGGGTCATGGCGACCTCCCGTACAACACAGTGTAGCACCTCCAAAATATTTCCTTTCGCTCATTCCAGCATCAAGAGAAGGTTTCCAGGAGAGCCCTCCAAACAGACGTGCAGATGAGAGTGGAGGAGTCAGTCAGGTGTCAGCAGGACAGATGTCTGGCC
>NW_006922250.1:828948-832194 GCF_000298275.1 Orycteropus afer afer | reverse complement strand
GTTCTTCAACACAGCAGGAAGTGGTTCACATTGGAGGACATTTGAACAAAATCCAACCGTCCTGGTGTGTTTGGGTCACAGACGGACGTTGGGGCGGACGTGAGCTGTGAGGGACCAGGGTCCATGTCTTAATGGCCACTCCTCAGCGTGGACTCCCACACACGCCACAGAGCCCCAACCTGTGTGCTGGGCATGCTCCGTTTCCCTGGCAACAGCATCATGCCCATGGACCACCTGCTCCTCCCGGCCTGCTGCTACTGAGCCCAGGAGAGGGGCCGGGCGGCGCCAAGCCTCACCTGTCAGTGTGGCCGACGTGCTGTTTGATCATGCCAGCCGCCGGCCCGCCGAGACCAGTCCTCGCTGATCATAGGACAGCATCCATGCAGCCCGCACGTGCCATCCTTGGAGAACCCAGAGCCGCAGACCTGCCAGTTTCCATCGGATTTTCACCTCAAACACCGACAGGCCTGTGCTGTGTGGCACAGGAGGAATGAGAGATGTATTCACTGCCGGTGAGAAGGCAGCAAGCATGTGCTCAGGGCACAGGCTGCCCGCCCACCGTCCATGCACAGAAGCCAGCTCTGAGAGGGGCTCTCTCTTGGGCTCTGTGTCTGAGGGCTGTGGTGGAAACCGAAGTTTGCTGATGTCGAGTGCCGTCAATGGGTTCCAAGTCATAGCACCTTTGTGGGATACTGCAGCACTGCCCTATAAGGTTTCCTACCCTGTCCTCTTTGCAGAAGCACATCATAGAGACCTCATGGGACAGACTAGACCTGTCCCATGCGGTTTCTGTCTTGGCCCTCTAGTGCCGCTTTAACTGGAAATAGCTTTAACTAACAAGGATTTATTCTCTTCCAGTTTGGGAGGCTAGAAGTCGGAGTTCCAAGAGCCAACTCCAAGGCTGGCTGAAGGCACCAGCACTTACCTGAGACTGTCAGGCAGCAGAGAGGCTGACAAGATGGGGAGAGACATCCCTGTGGGCACTGTCTCTACTCCAGAGTCAGGTAAAGACTTGGGACGTCATCACGTAAGCCAGCATCCACTGCAGATTCTAAAGGTACTGCCATGAACAGGAAGAGAGCTCCAAACACTGAACCCTGAGCTGAGTGAGCTGACCCCCACCCGACCCCCAGAACCTCAGCCCTTATCCCACTGGAAACAATCTTTATCTGCAATTTTTTTTTTTTAATATGCCCTTGGAAGCAATCATTTTTTCTCATCTGCAATTAATAAAAATTTATTGCTGTGAATAGTGCCACAATGAACATTGCTGGAGTAGTAAACTCTGCAGTGTATTTAGTTAAATTGAGTCAATGCAAAGAATCCTGGTGAGGCATGGATTAAGCGCTCAGTGGCTAAACAAAAAGTACAGAGTTGGAAGCCACTAGCTGCTCTATGGGAGAAAGATGAGGCACGCTGCATCTGTAAAGTTGACAGCCTTGGAAACCCCGTGGTGCAGTTCCACTCTGTCCTCTAGGGGCGCTGTGGGTCAGAATGGACTCCACGGCAGTGGGTGTGGTTTGGGCTTTGCTTCTGTGAAGATTGACAGCCTTGGAGACCCTGTGGGCAGTTCCACTCTGCCACACAGGGTATGAGGCACGCTACGTCTCTAAAGATTGACAGCCTTGGAGACCCCGTGGTGCAGTTCCACTCTGTCCTCTAGGGGCGCTGTGGGTCAGAATGGACTCCAGGCAGTGGGTGTGGTTTGGGCTTTGCTTCTGTGAAGATTGACAGCCTTGGAGACCCTGTGGGCAGTTCCACTCTGTCCTCTAGGGGCGCTGTGGGTCAGAACCGAGTCCATGGCAGTGGGTTTGGTTTTTTTTTTTTTTTTTTTTTTTTTTTAATTGAGCCAAGGAGCACATTCCTGGGGTGAGCAGGTCTTGAGAATGTCTCAGGAATAGTTAATGTCTGCAAAGGGCTTTGGGCATCTGGGATCTTTTGGGGGACAGACAGGGAGGGAGCAGGTCATTAACCACCCCATTTGGTCTGATCTCGGCGTTCCTTTAAAGCGAATGGAGCTCCCTGTTATCAATTTCTGTGTGAGAAAAAGCAGGCGTTTTTATAAACACATTCCTCTTTTTCTACTGAACCCAACCATGGCTCAATAGTTACTCAGCCCTCTCCAAGTTTCAATATTAAAAATTCCGTCTCATAAAACATGGGTCTAACAGGCATCAAAGACTCACATTCCACTGTGATTTCCATGGTTAAAGAAATGTAACATGCCCACAGATCCAGTCCCTGTAATATCCTCAATAAGACGATTTCTCATGTCTCCTGCCTTCCCCTCGGCCGTGGTGGGTTCCAATAGCATCTCAGAAAAGGCAGGAGTTGGATGGGACCCACTGTACCTCCTGCCATTTTAATTTTTATGATTTAAAAAAAAATGGTTGAGGGTATCTGCCGTTTTGGGGGAAGAGAAACAGAGAGGTTTTTCATTTCCAGGCTGCTCTGAGAACTTGGGTGATTTATACTCAAAGTTCCCCACCTCCTTCCCTGCCTGCATTTCTGGGCACCCAGGAAAGAAACAGGGGAAAAGTCCCCTTCGCTAGCAAAACAACTACTTTATAAAGTTTGTCAGCTCAGGCTGGGTGTTGAAGGTGTGGGGAGTTGACTCTGACTCATAGAGACCCTGTGCACAACAGAACGAAACCCTGCCGGGTCCTGCCCCAGCCCCACAGTCCTTGCTAGATCTGAGCCCACCATTGCAGCCACTATGTCAGTCCATCTAATTGAGGGCCTTCCCCTTGGTCACTGACCCTCCATTTTACCAAGCACGACATCCTTCTCCAGGGAGTGATCCCTTCCTGATGACTTGTCCAAAGTACATTAAACAATGTCTGGCCAACCTCACTGCCAAGGAGCATTCTGGCTATACTTCTCTCAACACAGATCGGTCATGCTAACTTCACTCTTTAATCTTTTTTTTTTTTTTTATCTTGTTTTCACTGTAAAAATGCAAGTAACACAACATTTGCCAATTCAATGTTTGTCACGTGTAAAATTTAGTGATATCAAAGACATTAATCGTGTGATAATGAGTCCTAGTGGTGCACAAGTAAGTGCTTGACTCCTAACCAAAAGCTCAGTGGTTTGAACTCACTCAGTAACTCTGTGGTACAGAGACCTGGTCTGGTAAAGACAGCAGCCTTGGAGACCCTGTGGGCAGTTCCACTCTGTCCTCTAGGGGCGCTGTGGGTCAGAATGGACTCCAGGCAGTGGGTGTGGTTTGGGCTTTGATTCCGT
>NW_006922250.1:828112-828643 GCF_000298275.1 Orycteropus afer afer | reverse complement strand
GTGAAGATTGACAGCCTTGGAGACCCTGTGGGCAGTTCCACTCTGCCACACAGGGTCACTGTGAAGCAGAAGTAACTGAAGCGCACAGGACAACAATGTCACCAAAGTGTACATTTACGAACTGATGAATCGTTGCATGTTTTCTTGTATGCCTATTGCTATAAAAGAAATTAAAACATGAGATATGGTGCAATACAGACTCCACGCATAAAGGATCTGTGTTATGAAAGCCAGCTGCAAAATTAAACCATTAAAGCCAGAGACCCTAACTTTCCAATTTCCACACTCTCCCCATTTACGCCAGTGGGCGCTCCGTCATCTTCATAAAACCGCGTTGTCTGAATCAGAGGCTTGGGATTGGCGGCTCCTGAGTTTAATGAGGTTCTTTGTGGGTGGCCTTTTAAGAGTTACTTCTTGTGTCCACGGTCCAAGTAAAAATTGGCAACGAAGCCTGACCGCCCGCAGCTCGACCGACCTCACGGAGGGGCCGTGGGGAGGAATTAATTCATGCTTGGAGAGCCCTGTGTGCCA
>NW_006922250.1:824890-827516 GCF_000298275.1 Orycteropus afer afer | reverse complement strand
TCAAACCATTGACCTTTTGGTTCACAGCCATATAAACCTTCTTCATGTATTGAAACATTCAATCCTGTGTTTGTAACGGATGCATATTCACTCAGCAAAACATCGTCATTTCCCCTTCAAGCTGGTGTATTTCTAAAGTGTTTTCTTTTTAAATGTCAGAATGAGAACCAACTCTTTAAAAACGAATTTCCATGGTTTTTTTTGGGAGGAGAATACTTTTGATCTGCACGTGGAATTCCTGTCTGGCAGCCCAAAGTGACATCAGGTGTGGGAACATATTGACAGGATTATTAACATGAATATACCCAGTGAAAGGAGATCTGGTGGTGCTGTGGTTAAAGCACTGGGCTGCTAACCAAAGTGTTGGCAGTTCAAACCCACCAGCTGCTCCCTGGGAAAAAGACGAGGCAGTCAGCTTCTCAAAAGATTGACAGCCTTGGAGACCCTCTGGTGCAGTTCCACTCTGTCCTCTAGGGGCGCTGTGGGTCGGAATGGACTCCACGGCAGTGGGTGTGGTTTGGGCTTTGCTTCTGTGAAGACTGACAGCCTTGGAGACCCTGTGGCGTGCAGTTGTGTCTGACACACACAGGGGCATTAAGAAATGGGCGTTCATGGATGGAGTCTCTCTGGGACGTGCAAACTGTTCACATAACTAGGCTTTTAATCAAAAGACTGGAAGCTTGAGTCTACCCAGTGGCTTCTCAATTCTTCAGTCCTCCTTATTCATTGTCCAGCTCTCACATGCATACGAGGCTATTGAAAATACCACGGCTTGTGTCATGCACACCTTAGTCTTCAAGGAGACATCCTTGACCCTCAGCACTTGAAAGAGTTCCTTTGCAGCCGACTTGCCCAGTGCTATACGTCATCTGATGTCCTGACTGCTGCCTCCATTGGTGTTGGTTGTAGAACCAAGCAATGTGAAGTCTTTGACAATTTCAATCTTTTCTCCTTTCATCATGATGCTGCTTATAGGTCTAGTTGTGAGGACTTTTGTTTTCTTTGTATTGAGATGTAATCCATCCTGCAGACTGTATTCTTCAGTCTTCATCAGTAAGTGCTTCAAGTCATGCTCACTTTCAGCCAGCAAAGTTGTGTCATCAGCGTATTGTAGATTGTTAATGAATCTTCCTCCAATCCTGATCTCACGTTCTTCATATAGTCCAGCTTCTCAGATTATTTGCTCAGTATATAGATTAAGTATGGTGAAATCCTGACACACTCCCTTCTTGATTTTAAACCATGTAGCATTCCCTTGTTCTGTTGTAATGACAGCCTCCTGGTCTATGTACAGGTTCCTGTATTTAAGAGTGAATGTTCACGTGCCCTGGTGTTACTGTTGTGACCAGGTGGGGTGTGATGGATGGCTTTCTATGGCCTGACACCCATCATCTTGTAACTCACACAAAATGATTGGGTGAGACTATGCAAACAAGGTGTTGTGGACCACCGAGGGGATTGGACAGTTTTGCTGATGCAATTAAGGTGTATGGATCCCTTGTGGGGATGCATAATGGAAATACGATGCCTGGAATGCTAGCGAGAATGAGACTATGCAAATAGATTTCATGGCATCCTTGCAGGACGTTGGTCACTTTTGCTACCCTCATGGGCTTAAAGGGGAGACCATGTCAGACACCGAGGGAGGAGGACCTGACTCATATGAGGAAATATAAAAAAAGCCAGGAGCAGCCCTATTTTTGGACCTAGGGTTCCTGAGCTGAGAACCTCCTAGACCCAGGAGACATGTGCACAGCAGCACAGAATTTCCACAGACTCAGGGCATGAGTGAGCTGTGCACAGGAGGCTTCCTGGAGAAGCAACGTCTCCCTGAGTGCTCATCCCAAAGCTAACGGGCGTGGAAACACTCGCCCGAGTAGGGCAGAGGCCCGACCCCAGCAGAGTCCAGCAACAGCCGCCGAGAACAGGCTGTGTTCATGGAAGAACCGTAGCCTGAGTTGTTCCTGATTCTCGATTGTAACCTGTCACTTCCCTAATAAACCCCGTGAGTGTGCGTATGGTCTGCGAGTTCTGGGTGGCCCTTGCCACCAATTTTCCAACCTAGCGGAGCGGCAGAGGGTGCCACGAGAGGTGCAGCTGGGGTCAGACCTGGTGAAACGGTTGGAGAGAAGAAGCCTGTCTGACCTCCACTTTACAGGAAGCAGCCTTGGGCTGATGGTGGCGGTGAGATAGGTTGCTTCCCTCTCACACCAGCGAGTCCGCAGAGCAGATATTCCAACGGCCATTGTTTTGATCAGAATTCCTCTTACCGGGTCGGTCGATGGTAATCGGGTCTCATCCGGTAAAGCCCAGCATAAAGTCGATCCGTCAGATAACTTAGGAACCTATTAATTGCTTGTCAGTTAATCTATCGTGACCTGTCTCAGCAACACTGGGTGACTTTGCCTGTTTGTGTAATGAATGAGATAAGGCTCGGAAGGTTCCAATTTGCACATGATAAGTGAGTCAGAGATGTGAGGGCTTCATTAACAAGCTCAGGGATCATTAGACAAGAGGGATTTTCCAAACATTATCAGCTCATTGACTGCTGAGGAAAAAGGAGGCCAAGTGTGGGCATGTCCTGGGACTGCCGTGAAAAGCACCCATACTGGGGGGCTTATAGGAA
>NW_006922250.1:817240-823975 GCF_000298275.1 Orycteropus afer afer | reverse complement strand
AAACCACACCCACTGCCTGGAGTCCATTCTGACCCACAGCGCCCCTAGAGGACAGAGTGGAACTGCCCACAGGGTCTCCAAGGCTGTCAATCTTCACGGAAGCAAAGCCCCACCTAAACCCACTGCCGTGGAGTGGATTCAGAAGGGGATTGGCAGGCCTTTTTTCTGACGCAGCTTTGGGTGGACTTGAACCCCTAGCCTTTGGGTTAGCAGGATGGCGTGTTAAGTCTTTGCACTGTCCAAGGACTCCCTTGGGAAGCAGTCTTTTAAAAATCCAACGTGTTGCTGTCAAGTGTATCAGAGAAGAACTGTATAGTGAATTCTTGGTGGTTGTGTTTATGGAAGTAAATCTCTCTGCAGTGGTACCACTAGTGGTTGAACTTGAACGTGCAACCTTTCAGTTAGCAGCTGGGCAGGTACCCTATTTGCACCATGAGGGACTCCATAGATGCATAGCTAGATTGACTATAAACACAAAGACAAAGCAAAATGCAGCTGGGATCCGTCAGCTTTGACTCATGGCACACCTATGTGTGTCGGAGTAAAACTGTTCCATGGCATTTTCAGTGGCAGATTTTTCAGAAAGACGTCACAAGGCTTTTGTTCCAAGGTGCCCTGGGCGGGTTAGAATCTCCAACATTTAGGTTACCTGCTGAGCGTTTAACTGTTTGTATTACCAAGGGACTAGGATATAATAAGGAGCTCTGGTGGTTTAATGCGTAAGACATTTGACTGCTAACCAGAAGGCTCAAACCCACCAGCCACTCCTTGGAAGGAAGGTTGGGCAATCTACTTCCATAGTGATACTGTCTCGGAAACCCAAGGAGGGGTCACTATGAGTCAAGTCAAGTCAATGGCAGTGACTTTGGCTTGCGCTTTGCTTCCAGGGGGTTTGGTTTGGGCTTTGCTTCTGCAAAGCTGTAAAATGGCTCTTTCTTGGGTTGGGCCTGTCTTCTGCAAGCTTTGTTAGGGTCCTGGAGAGGCACTTTGGCTTCGGCTGGTCGCTGAAACATTGGTGGCTGCAGCCCACCCAGTGGTTCTGTGGAAGAAAGCCCTGCCAATCTGATTCTGTAAAGATTACAGCCAAAGAAACCCTGTGGAAGACGTCCAGCTCAATTGGCATAACATATGACACTACACATTGTTCCACCTCCTACTTTGGCGAGTAGCGACTGGGGTCTTAAAAGCTTGCAAGCGGCCGTCTAGATGCAACGATGGGTCTCTCCTCGTCCAGAGCAAAGAAGAATGAAGAAAACCAAAGACAAGTGGAAACAATTAGTCCAAGGGACTGGTACACCATGCGATCCTCAGCCTATACGACTATGAGACCAGAAGAACTAGATGGTGCCCGGCTACCACTGTCAACCACTCGGAGGGGGGTCTATGGAGGAGATCCTGGATAAAGAGGGAGAACAATGTGGAACAAAACTCAAAATCATTTTGGAAAAAAAAGAGAGAGAAAGACCAGGTTTGCTGGTCTGATGGAGCTTGGTGGAACCCCTGAGACTATGGCCCCTAGCTGTCCCTCAGGTCTGGAATTGAACCCACTCCTGTGGCTTCCAGCCAAACAAAAGACAAGCCTATGAGCTGAACACGTACCTGAGGTAGATACATTCCTTGGAGAGATCAATCCTGGGAGAAAGAAGGGCTGTGTGTGCACAGGGAGACAGCTCAGGGGGCAGGAGAGTATGGAGGGATGGACACTGGGAAGTGGTAACTATGGGGAGGAAGTGGGAGGGGAGCTGTTGCATTGTGGTAAACTGTGGTGAACGTCATGAGACAAAATGTATCTGAGCTGCTGTATGGAAAGTGAATTTGCTCTGCAAACTTTCACCCAAAGCACAATTAAAATTAATGAAATAAAGTAGAAACCCCTGGGGTGTGCAGAGGGTTAACAGTCTTGGCTGTGGACCATGAGGCTGGAAATTCACATTTACTGAGAGGTGCCCTGGAAGGAAGTGCTGAGACATCAGCCTGTGAAAACCCCGTGGCTTGCATTTTCCCTCAGACACACCTGGGTGTGCTGTTGCCACCGGTCGGAGTTCGCTGATGGTGGCTGGTTTCTGTTTTGTGGATGCATCTATAGCCCACATTTCTACGGAGTCCCCGAGTGGGGCAAATGTTTAGTGTGCGTGCCTGCTCACCGAAAGTTTGGCAGTTTGAGTCCTGCCGGCAGAGGTGCCAAGGAAGACAGGCCTGTCTGAAAAATGAACCATTGAAAACCGTACCAAGCCCAGTTCTAGTTGACACACACGTGAGGTTGCCATGAATTGGAATCAACTCCACCACAATATTTTTAAAATTGTTTCCCAGGGGAGACCCTTGGGTGAATGGTTGCCATGTTTGACTGCTAGCCCAAAGACTGGACTTTTAACTCCACTCAGAAGTGTTGTTTTGGTTCCTTCATGCTGCTCTCACGGAAATTCCACAGGGGGATGGCTTGAACAAACAGCAGTTTATTCTCTTACAGTTTGGAGGCTAGAAATCTGAGTTCAAAGTGGCATCTCAAGAGGCTAGGTGACCTTGGACTTCAGCTCTGCCTCTTGCTCCCGGCCCACTGGAGCTGGAGGAGTCTCTTCACTCAGGCAGCTGCTGGCTGCTGAGGCTGACAAGCCCGAGGTCCACAAGTGAAAAGGTGCAGTCCCCAAATAATCAAGCAACACAGCAAGCCACTAGTCCAAGTCCAGAGACAGTCCCAAGATCGGCAGACCACATGGCGGGCCACTGAGATGAAGAGTCAGTTACATGCAGGGTCCAAGCGCACCAAAAAGCTCTGAGCCCTTCCTCCGAGATGTCCTCTTATGTGCAGGAAGCAGACCACATCCCTAAGGCAGCTACTCAGCCGCTCCAGTAGATTCCACCGTGGACTTGATGGCCAGGGTCATCACGGGGAATGACCACATCCAGCCACACACAAAATCGACTTCACGGAGCGGGTTTGGACTTTTGAAGGCGTCCTGGTTCCATACTCAGGGTCTCGATGTAAGAAGGCATCTCCCACCATCTGCAAAGAAGCCAAACTTGCACCTAAGAGAACTGACGGCCCCAACACCACGCACTCAAGAAAGTGACACCCACAGATCACAGGGCGCACGGACCGTTCCCTGACTCCTGGTCACAGGGTGCTCCTTGCCAGGTTTGGGACAGGACCTTGGCCACGTTCAAGGCCATGCCTCCTGTCTGTTTCGTCACCAGGTAGCACAGTCGGCCAACAACAGGCGTGCCGTGAGAACAACCCTCTCCAAGTGTTCCCTGCAAACCCGGGCCAGATGTTTCACCGTCTTGCTCTCAGTCAGCCCAGCAGCTGATCCACTGGGATTGTCTTCCCGCAGAATTAGTCTGATTTACCTGTCTCAGCAACTCAACTGAGCAAGAGACAGAGAGAGACAGACAGAGCTTCAAAATTACTCACAGAGGAGAAGGCAAAACAATTAGACCACATGGTGCAGGTTACATGTGCAGCTGACAGGCACAGCCATGAGAGGTCCCCGGAACCATCAGAGCTTTGCCGATCCTTTGAAAACTCGAATGGATGGCTGGCAGCTGCCCGGTGTCCCCAAATGCTGAGACTCGGGGCTGCGGCTGTCTGGGCCAGGCGGCTCTGCCACTGAGCTTGATCATAACAGACATGACCCAAAGGCTCTCCAACACAAAAGGAAATTTGAGACCATGCTTACATTCAGGGACAGGAAATCAAGTCATGCAAAAACAACACGACTCGATGGCACATAACAACAACAAACATTACGGGTCACCACTGTCCAGTTTGCAAAGAGCCAGGAGGATGGCTCAGGACGACGCCACATTTCGTCCTTTGGTGCGTGAGTTCCCTGCCTTGTGGGCGGCTGACAATAAACCTTTCCCAGAGTTCATGAAAAGCAATGAACCGTCCTGTGGAAAAAAAATAAAGGAAGAATATGATGAAAACATTTTTGGGCATGAGCCAGTGACCTCAGAGCGACCATCAGTCTGCGATTCCTATGCACCTGAGTTCCTGCATCTAATCACCTATCGAAATGGTCATCGTGCAAATAAAATTTGTCATGAAGCAAACACGGTGTAACAGCAGAAGCCGGCCTGTGGTCCTGCCGGACGGGGAGATGTTTGCAAATTTCTGCCACACACGAGAGCCTGTGGAGCCCAGGCACGAGAGATGTTTGTATCCTATCATATTCTTCCTTTATTTTTTTTCCACAGGACGGTTCATTGCTTTTCATGACCTCTGTTGTTTTTGTTAAAAGCAATGAACCGTCCTGTGGAAAAAAAATAAAGGAAGAATATGATAGGATACAAACATCTCTCGTGCCTGGGCTCCACAGGCTCTCGTGTGTGGCAGAAATTTGCAAACATCTCCCCGTCCGGCAGGACCACAGGCCGGCTTCTGCTGTTACACCGTGTTTGCTTCATGACAAATTTTATTTGCACGATGACCATTTCGGTAGGTGATTGGATGCAGGAACTCAGGTGCAGAGGAATCGCAGACTGATGGTTGCTCTGAGGTCACTGGCTCATGCCCAAAAATGTTTTCAGAAATATGTTCCTGTGTTATTTGGGTTTTAACTGCGTTTCCTGCCTTCTGGCACCACACACCAGCTGAGAAAACTGGAACAGACGTTTGAAGGAAGGCAAGAAGATATACCTGTGTCCCACGCCCTCTGCCACCAGCCACACAAACAAGACATTTCAGGGGCTGCCTTTGTGAGGGGTGTGGTAGAAAAATGACCTTATCTATCTATCTATCCGTCCATCTATCTATCTATCTATTTATTTATAAATTTCTTTGTGGCTATATATATAGATACATGTATATGTGTGTGTATATATATATATATATATATATATATATAATGCATGTATATAGAACATAAAATTGTTATTTGGCCCATTTTTAAAGTGTGCATTACCCATAAACCCATTAAAATAAATAAATAAATAAAACTGCAGTCCTATGGATCAACTCCTAGACACCCTAGAGGACAGAGTGGAACCCCTTGGAACCCCATAAGGCTTCCAAGGCTGTCAGTCTTTATGGAAACAAAGCCAAAAAACCAAACTCACTGCTCTCAACTTGATTGTGACTCACTATGACCCCTCCTTGGGTTTCTGAGGGGATATCACTACAGAAGTCTATTGCCCACTGTTCCTTCTGAGGAGCAGATGGTGGGTTTGAACCTTCAACCCTCTGGTTAGCTGTCAAGTTCCTTAGGCACTACACCACCAGAGCATCAAACCCACTGTCACACAGTTGATTCCGACCCACAGCACCCCTAGAGGACAGAGTGGAACTGCCCACAGGGTCTCCAAGGCTGTCAATCTTCATGGGAGCAAAGCCCAAACCACACCCACTGCCTGGAGTCCATTCTGACCCACAGCGCCCCTAGAGGACAGAGTGGGACTGCCCACAGGGTCTCCAAGGCTGTCAGTCTACAGAATCAGACTGCCTCATCTTTCTTCCGTGGAGCGGCTGGTGGATTTGAACCACTGACATTTTGCTGACAAGCTGAGGGCTTAGGCACTGCACCACCAGAGGTCCTTAAACTCATATAGACCCTTTAGCACAGAGTAGAACTGTGTAGAGTTCCCTAGGTTATAGAATCTTTATGGAAGCAGATTGGCTTATATTTCTCCTGCTGAGATGCCAGTTGGTTCCTACTTTTTTTTCCCCTTTTGCTTAGCAGCCAAATGCTTTAACCACTGCACCACCAGGGCTGTTGACAAAACCAGGTGCCATAGAGCCAACCCTGACTCCTGGAACCCCCCTGTGTGTGTCAGAGTGGAACTGGGTGCCCCAGGTTTGCAGTGACTGATGTTTTCAGAAGTAAACCACCAGCCCTTTCTTCCAGGCACCTGTCCATGGACTTGAACCTCCAACTTTGAGGTTAGCAGCAGAGTGCTAAGCATTTCCAGCCCCCAGTAGCAAATGTTCAAAGTAACGAAAAGAAAGATTTCAAAAAAAAAAAAAAAAAAAAAAATCATAGCTTTTTCCCCACCAAGAGCACAGACACACTTTGCATTTTGCTGGTGAGACCAGCTTGTCACTTTCTGGTTGTCGTTGCTGGTGCTCTGTGTGGAGCCCTGGTTGTTGCCTGTAAATGTTTCTTAGTCAGCTCTGACTCTGTGTTCGAAAGAATGAAACGTTGCCCGGCCCTGCTGGTCCATGAATCCATGCTGCAGCCTGTGTGCTCAGTGTCTCCCAGCCCAGGCGGCTCTCATTCCAGCTCTCTATCGGACAATGCTGTGTTGGGATCCACATGGGTTTCATTGGCTCATTTCTAGACATAGATAACCAGGTCTTTCTTCCTAGTCTCTTCTAAGTCCACAAGCTCGTCTGAAACCTCTCCACCACGGGAGCCCCTCCTCGTGCTTGCCATCTTGGTGCCATAACTTCCAGCTTCACAACAACGTCTAACACACTGACACACAGGCCATCTTGGTAGAAATTAAATATTATCTGTGAGGGGACTGACATTGGTGAGGATTATGATTGGCAGTCCAATACTCTCTGCAAAACACTGGTCTAACTTCCTCCTGCTTTTGGCAAATAAAAGGGTTATGGTGACATGGCGGTAAAGCATTGGGCTGTTAACCAAAAGGTTAGAGGTTTGAACCACCAGCCATTCCTAGAGAGATGGGTGAGGCAGTCAGCTTTAGTGAAGATTGACAGCCTTGGAGACCCTGTGGGGCAGTTCCACTCTGTCCTCTAGGGGCGCTGTGGGTCAGAATGGACTCCAGGCA
>NW_006922250.1:810081-815309 GCF_000298275.1 Orycteropus afer afer | reverse complement strand
ACCAGAAGGCTGGCGGTTCAAACCCACCAGCCACTCTGCAGAATGAAGATGGGGCAATCTACTTCCATAAAGATTTATCACCTCGGAACGTTAAGTTGCAATCAACTCGATGGCAGAGTTTTTTTTTTTTTTTTTTCTTTTTAAATACCATTAAAGTGCATCTGAAACTATGTCCAGCCTCACAATGCAGTTAGTGCTTCCACTGTGGGCCACAGCCTTCTACAAACCAAGGCTTGTAGCATTTAAACTCTAATCCAGCAGGCTGTCATCCTCCCAGCACCAGACCACCCTGTCTGTCTCTAGTGGAGTTTCTGGAGAGGTTTAAACTGCTAACCTTCTATTTGGCAGCTAAGCACTTAACCACCGTGCCACCAAGACTCCTTTTATGGTCGTGGTGTTGAAATATCTTGGCAAAGGATAGCTATCATGCTGCACTATTGGAAAATGAGATCAATGGCATCGATAAGTGAATGCCAACAGTGTTATGTTGGGAACTGTTCTGATATTTATTTATTGAATTCTAATAATAATAATAACAAAGTGGTTGACAGTGGTTGCTGGGGACCATTTACTTCTTCTGATATCAGGGTCATGGAGGGTGACGCTCACCTGGATAGGGTGGGAGAAAAGTGTGGGACAGATTTCAAAATCATGAAAAAAACAGGCTTTTTGGTCTGATGGAGACTCATGGAACCCCTGAGACTATGGTGCTAAGATAGCCTTCAAGCCTGGAACTGATCATATGCCCATGGCTCAACTTTCTATTTTAAAAAATTTATTGTGATTTGGGTGAAAGTTGACAGAGCAAATTCACTTTCCATGCAGTAGTTCACATACACTTTGTCTCATGACCTTGACTGCAATTTCCCACAATGCAACAGCTCTCCTCCCAGTTCCTCCCCATAGTTACCTCTTCCCTGTGTCCATCCCTCCATACTCTCCTGCCCCCTGAGTTGTCTCCCTGTGCACACACAGCCCTTCTTTCTCCCAGGATTGTTCTCTCCAAGGAGTATATCCACCTAATGTCAATGTTCAGCTCATATGCCTGTCTTTTGTTTGGCTGGAAGCCACAGGTGTGGGTTCAATTCTAGACCTGAAGGGCAGCTAGGGTCCATAGTCTCAGGGGTCCCACCAGGCTCTATCGGACCAGCAAACCTGGTCTTTTTTAAAAAATCATTTTGAGTTTTGTTCCAAATTCTTCTCCCACTCTATCCAGGATCTCCTGCATAGATCCGCCTCTGAGTGGTTGACAGTGGTAGCCGGGCACCAGCTAGTTCTTCTGGTCTCATAGTCATATAGGCTGAGGATTGCATGGTGAACCAGTCGCTTAGATCTATTGTTTCCATGCATATTTGGTTTTCTTCATTCTTCTCTGTTCTGGACGAGGAGAGACCCATCGTTGCATCCAGATGGCTGCTTGCAAACTTTTAAAACCCCAGTCATTACTCACCAAACAAAGCAGCATCTGGAGCAATGTTTTTGTGTAGTACGTTATGCCAATTGTGTGGTTCAACTTTCAGTCAAAAGTTACACACTGTCGTCGAGTCGAACCCTACTTACTCATAATGACCCCTCCTTGGGTTTCCGAGGCGGTATCACTATGGAAGTAGATTGCCCAACCTTCCTTCCGAGGAGTGGCTGGTGGGTTTGAACCGCCAGCCTTCTGGTTAGCAGTCAAGTGCCTTAGGTACCACGCCACCAGAGCTCCCAAATTGACAGTCCTATAAGATGATGAATACCACCAGGGAGGTAGGTATCCCTTAGAACAATCAACCAATGGACATCATAAGGACAGCATTTGCACAGGTCGCAATCTTAGAAGGCAGGAAGGGACAGGAAAGAAGAAGGGAAATGAGAAACAGAGAAAGTGGGAAGAGAGCGGTTACATTGTGGGGATTGCAATCAATGTCACAAAACTAAATGTGTGTGAACTGCAGCACAGAAAACCAATTTACTCTGTAAACTTTCACCCTAATCACAATAAAAAGTGAATAAGGAAAAAATAATAAAGAAAATTCTTAAAATGTCTGCCTAAAGAGCTGGCTGGCAGGAAATGGGCTGTGGACCTGTTACTGTGAGTTGGAGGCTGAGGTTAGGAGTCTATCTGGCAGGAACGCAACCAGGTGCCCTGTATGTCCAAGGCTTTGTCAGGTTGGAGCCTGGGGAGGGGAGGAAGATTTGAATAAGAAAGCGCCTCACACAAAGGCCTGACCCTCTGCTCAGCTGGTCTCTGAAGCTAGCAGGCTTCCTTTTGTCCTCTTCACAATGGTTGCGGGCTCCTGGGGGCAGGGACAAGCACCTTCCCGCAGTCCCGGGAAATCCTGAGCTCTCAATTTGCATATGTCCTCAAACAAAAGATGCAGCCATGATTGCTGCTTAATATCTCCCTTCTAATGTGGGTCAGGGGAGCTCTGGTAGCATAGTGGCTAAGGCACTTGCCTGCTAACCAGATGGATGGCGGTTCAAACCCACCAGCCACTCCTCGGAAGGAAGGTTGGGCAATCCTACTTCCGTAGTGAGGGGTCGGTATGAGTCGGGGCCGACTCGATGGTACATAACAACAACAACAATGTGGGTCAGGGGCTTGAGGGCTGAGTGTGTGTGAGTTGCTGTTATTCAGATTTTTAATGTTTGTGCACGAGTGAGAGTTCAATATCTAAGTTGGGAGGAAAGACACAGTTTGTACAGTTGCCAGATCGGCATTGCACCCACTCATTGCTGTAGAGTCAAATTGCAACTCACAGTGGCCCTGTATGAGTAAGTAGAGAACTCTGCTCGTGCAGTGGTTAGAGCTTTCAGTTGCTAACCAAAAGGTCAGCGGTCCCACCCCACCAGCCACTCGGTGGAGAAAGATGAGGCAGTCGGCTTCCCTAAAGATTGACAGCCTTGGAGATCCTGTGGTGCAGTTCCACTCTGTCCTCTAGGGGCACTGTGGGTCGGAATGGACTCCAGGCAGTGGGTGTGGTTTGGGCTTTGCTTCTGTGAAGATTGACAGCCTTGGAGACCCTGTGGGCAGTTCCACTCTGTCCTCTAGGGGCGCTGTGGGTCAGAATGGACTCCAGGGCAGTGGGTGTGGTTTGGGCTTTGCTTCCATGAAGATTGACAGCCTTGGAGACCCTGTGGGCAGTTCCACTCTGTCCTCTAGGGGCGCTGTGGGTCAGAATGGACTCCAGGGCAGTGGGTGTGGTTTGGGCTTTGCTTCCATGAAGATTGACAGCCTTGGAGACCCTGTGGGCAGTTCCACTCTGTCCTCTAGGGGCGCTGTGGGTCAGAATGGACTCCAGGCAGTGGGTGTGGTTTGGGCTTTGCTTCTGTGAAGACTGACAGCCCTGGGAGACCCTGTGGGCAGTTCCACTCTGTCCTCTAGGGGCGCTGTGGGTCACATGTCAATCTTCACCCACATGTCTGTCTTTTGGCTGGAAGCCACAAGGTTTTCAGTAGCTGATGTTTCAGACACAGATCACCAGGCCTGTCTTTCAAGTCCCTCTGGGTGCATTCCAACCCGCAATCTTTCAGTTAACAACCAGGTGTTTAAACATTTGCATAGCCCAGGGACTCCTTTAAGATTTTAGGCTCCTTGTAACGATTCTTTTGTCCTAAAACCCCAAACCCAATGTCATAGAGTTGATTCCGACTCACAGCGCCCCTAGAGGACAGAGTGGAACTGCACCACAGGGTTTGCAAGGCTGTCAGTCTTCACAGAAGCAGACTGCCTCATTTTTCTCCTGTGCAGTGGCTGGGGTTTTGAACCACCGACCTTTTGGTTAGCAACTGAAAGCTTTAACTACCATGCCACCAGACCTCCTCTCTGTTTCCCTCCAAACCAAAACCAAACTCACTGCAATTGATTCCATCCCAACTCAGCAACCCAAGGAGAGGCGGTATCACAACGGAAGTAGATTGCCCAGTCTTCCTTCCGACGAGTGGCTAGTGGGCTTGAACTGCCAGCCTTCTGGTTAGCAGTCAAATGCCTTAGGCAATACACCACCAGAGCTCTAATTGTTTCTTTAGGAATGAAAACTCGTTCCCTTAATCTTCATAGTGCACCAACCACAGCAGATTAATTCATGTTCTATTTTGTTCCCAGAGTAAGTATACCTACGTGTTATGGGTTCATCTGTGCCCCCCTGAACATATGTTCACATCCTAACACCCAGCACCCCTGCCCCTTGGTAGCTATGGATCTGACTTTGTTTGCAACGAGGGTCTTAGAGGATGTTATCAGTCAGGTTAACATGAGGTCACAGGGTGGGTCCCATCTGAGTTATGTCTTTGTAAAACAGAAGGGACACAGAGGGAAGACAGCCATATGAACATGGAGCAGAGATTGGAGACAAGAAGCTGTCAGCCCAGGAATGCCTGGGGGCCATCAGAAGGTGGACAGACCAGGAAGGACCCTCCCCCAAAGCCTGCGGAGAGAACATGGCCCTGCCGACATCCCCAGCTGGGACTTTAGGGCTCGGAAGAGAAAGAGAATAAATTTCTCTTGTTTCAAACCCCCCAGTGAGCGGCACTTTGTAATAACAGCCTAAGGAATCTTATCCAGTAAAGGAAGCCAAACATTTGACCATGTTATTAAAGATTGTAAAGCGTGAGTATCAAAAGCCTTGAGACACTTGGCACCCTTATACTTTTCTAGAATACTTGCAATGTCCTTGAGCAAAACTGTTTCCAAATAAAGAAGAAAGGATCACCTGTGTTGGACTTTGCTAAATTTCCTCTCCCTTTAAGCAAATTCTAAAGCTTCATCTCATATGTTTAAGTGTCTTTACTTCACCTCAAGAGGAAGAAACAATGAATTATAAAACAGTGGATGGAAACATTGAAGTAAGAGTGCTGGGCTTGTTGGAAATCTGTCTGATTAGCTTAAGACGTGATAAGGATCACTCTGTTTTGGGCGTGAGGTTCCCTTCCTTTGAAACCGTTCTAGTGGACCCTTGGAGATCTTGTTCTCAGGGTTTGCAGTGTGTTTCTAATCTCATTTGTACGCACACTGTTTCAATTTTCAGCTTATCCAGAAGGCAGATTTATAAAGTCAGCTTGTAGCTAGCTGTGTCTCCTTTGACTCAAAGCAATGCAAACAAGTCAGTAACAGAACAAGTTACAGAAAGTAGAGCCAAAGAGAGTGAGAAGGAGAAAAGAAGAAAGGGAGGAAAGGATAGGAGGGAAGGAAGGAGGGATGGAGGCACAGGGATTAAAGCACTCAGCTGCTAACCAGAAGTTGGTGG
>NW_006922250.1:808292-809875 GCF_000298275.1 Orycteropus afer afer | reverse complement strand
CTTGGAGACCCTGTGGGCAGTTCCACTCTGTCCTCTAGGGGCGCTGCGGGTCAGAATGGACTCCAAGGCAGTGTGTGTGTGTGTGTGTGCGTGTGCGTGTGTGTTTGACTTTAGATCCAACGTCTCCCTTGAAGCTGACCCACACTATTCTGGGGAACCGGGAGGTGGATTTAGGTCTCATCTGAAGCTAAAAATGTTCCTCATATTTATTTGTTTGCATGTGGTTTAGTGCCATCCTACACTGGGGTGGAACCATGTGAACGCCATACATTGACATCTGCCGGTCCATGATGGTCTTTAGGGGAGAAGTTCCTGAGTGGATAGGCCATCTGATTATCATGTCTCTGTTTGCGTTTTATTTCCACCCATAGCACTGGGTGAGAGAGGAGAGACACAAGAGCTGGACAATGAATAAGGAAGACCAAAGAGTTGATCCGTTTGAGTTGTGTTGGAGAAGAATGCTGAAAGCACCATGGACTGCCAAAAGAACTAACAAATCTGTCCTGGAAGAAGTACAGCCAGAATGTTCCTTAGAAGCGAGAATGGCCAGACTTGGTCTCACCTACCTTGGTCATGTTGTCAGAAGGGACCATTCCCTGGAGAAGGCTATTGTGCTTGATAAAGTGGAGGGTCAGTAAAAAGGGGAAGACCCTCAATGAGATGGATTGACACAGTGGCTGCAATGATGGGCTCAGGTCTAGCAAGGATTGTGAGGCTGGGCCAGGACCAGGCAGGGTTTTGTTCTGTTGCACACGAGGTCGCTATGAATTGGAGATGGCTTGACAGCACCTAACAAGAGACTGAAAACAGCCTTCTCCAAAGTGACAAGTTGGATTGTTTTACTGAAGTCACAGAGTTTTCCTCCAAGTAAGACGATTCAGGAGTGTGAACAGGGTCGTGCGTCTGCCCCGAACCTCGCCATACGTTCAGCAGGGACTTGAACCTCTTTCAAGCCAGGAGATTGCAGACGCAAAGAGCGTTCGATGAATAATTCAGACCCAGCACCACTAACGGGTGCAAACAACAGGATCACTGACTGAATGGAATCTGGGGAGCATTTTGATAGATAATTTATACAAGTATTCAGCCTGATGCAGATCAGCCCATTACACAGAACCCCTGTTATGCCGGGCGTGAGACCCACACACCCTTCCACAGCTTCTCGAGTCAACAGGGAGACAGGGTGTATTCCTGGTTTTGGAGATGCTCATCATTTAGGGTGGCTTTCAAAGATGGAGGAAGTCAGAGAGCTGCCTGAGCCCGTGGGGCCACCTTTCCTGGGGTGGCAGTGGTCATGTGAAAAGAGTTGCTACCTTCAATGATGTCTAAACTCCAGCACCAATCCTGAAACCTGCTGCTGTGCAGTCCATCGTAACTCACAGCGCCCCTAGAGGACAGAGTGGAACTGCCCACAGGGTCTCCAAGGCTGTCAATCTTCACGGAAGCAAAGTCCAAACCACACCCACTGCCTGGAGTCCATTCCGACCCACAGCGCCCCTAGAGGACAGAGTGGAACTGCACCACAGGGTCTCCAAGGCTGTCAATCTTCACAGAAGCAAAGCCCAAACCACACCCACTGCCTG
>NW_006922250.1:805405-807612 GCF_000298275.1 Orycteropus afer afer | reverse complement strand
GTTCTTCTGGTCTCATAGTTGTATAGGTTGCAGATCAGATGGTGTACCAGTCACGAGGACTGATTGTTTCCATTAATTTTGGTTTTCTTCTTTCTCCTTTGCTCTTAGGTTTCCAAGGCTGTCAATCTTTATAGAAGCAAAGCCCAAACCACACCTACTGCTGTGGAGTCCATTCTGACCCACAGCGCCCCTAGAGGACAGAGTGGAACTGCACCACCGGGTTTCTAAAAGGGGCTCTGGTGGCGTAGTGGGAAGACATTTGGCTGCTAACCAGAAGGTCAGTGGTTCAAACCCATCACCAACTGCTCCAAAGGAGGAAGATGATGCAATCAAGTTCCATAAAAATTTACAGCCTTGGAAACACAATGGGGGTTGCTATAAGTTGGAATGGACTTGGTGGCTGTGTTTTATTGTTGTTGTTGCTGTTAATCTTTATAGAAGCTGACTGTCTAATCCTTCTATCAAAGAGCTGCAGGTGGTTATCAAACACTGTCGTTTCAATGAACACTGCGCCATTAGGGCTGTTTATGTCATCTATATATATATCTGTATATATCGAGGGGGTCAGGTGGCATAATGGTTAAGCATTCAGCTGCTTACCTAAAGGTCGACGGTTCAAACCTGGCAGCCACTCCACAGGAGAAAAATCTGTAAAGATTGACAGCCTTGGAAACCCTGTGGGCAGTTCCACTCTGTCCTCTAGGGGCGCTGTGGGTCAGAATGGACTCCACGGCAGTGGGTGTGGTTTGGGCTTTGCTTCTGTGAAGATTGACAGCCTTGGAAACCCTGTGGGCAGTTCCACTCTGTCCTCTAGGGGCGCTGTGGGTCAGAATGGACTCCACGGCAGTGGGTGTGGTTTGGGCTTTGCTTCTGTGAAGACTGACAGCCTTGGAGACCCTGTGGGCAGTTCCACTCTGTCCTCTAGGGGCGCTGTGGGTCAGAATGGACTCCACGGCAGTGGGTGTGGTTTGGGCTTTGCTTCTGTGAAGATTGACAGCCTTGGAGACCCTGTGGGCAGTTCCACTCTGTCCTCTAGGGGCGCTGTGGGTTGGAATTTACCAGACAGCAGCCAACAACAAGAGCAGTGACACTCATTGATTGATCCTCAGTAGTTAAGGTTATGTGTCCACTTGTCTGGGTCTGGTTTTGAGAGGCTGGGCAGCTGGAGGTAGTGATTCCCCAGGATGAGACTGGTTGGTCATCAAGTCCATGGTCGAATCTGCTGGAGGACCTGAGTGGCTGTCTTAGGGATGGGGTCTGCTTCTGGACGCTTTGAGAAAAGTCTCAAGCTTTTTGGCACGTTTTGCTGAGTCTTCACTCAGCAGCCTGCCACGTTGTTTGCCAATCTTGGGACTGTCAATGGACCTGACTCATTGGTCTGTCATATTGCTGGATAATCTTGGGACTGTGCCATTTCACTTATTGACCTTGGGTTGGTCCATCTTAGCAGCCAGCAGCTGCCTGAGTGAAGACACTTGCGGCTTCAGGGGCCGGGAGCAAGAGGCAGAGCTGAAGCCCAAGGTCAAGGAGATTTTCCCCAGCCCCTAGAGCTGGCTTTCTGAACTTGGACTTCTAGCCTCCAAAACTGGCAGAGAATAAATGCCTGTTTGTTCAAGCCATCTGTTCATGGTGTGTCTCTTGTAGCAGCATTCGAGAATCCAAATACTCACTCTACATAAATACATGTTCTTAGCAGCCATCAACTGAGTGTGGACTTGAGACCGCCCTTTGCATAACAGAACAGAATGTTGTCCACATGCTACTGTTGGTTACTGTCGCATCAGCTCTGACACACGGTGATTGTAGGCACCACAGAATCAACCACTGCCCGGTCTTGCACCATCTTGACAATGGTTGCTGTTTGAGCCCATCACGGGAACAATCTCTCATGGATGGTCTCCCTCATTTTCGGTGATGGTCTACTTCATTACTGCCTTTGAGTCGATTTCGACTCATAGCAACCCCTCCTTGGGTTTCCAAGGCGGTAAATCGTTATGGAAGTGGATTGTTCAATTTTCCTTCCGGGGAGTGGCTGGTGGGTTTGAACTGCCAGACTTCTGGTTAGCAGACAAATGCCTTAGTTACTACGTCACCAGAGCTCCCAGGTTTCCAAGGCTGTCAATCTTTAAGGAAGCAAAGCCCCAACCACACCCACTTCCTGGAGTCCATTCTGACCCACAGCGCCCCTAGAGGACAGAGTGGAACTG
>NW_006922250.1:803317-804784 GCF_000298275.1 Orycteropus afer afer | reverse complement strand
TCACTGCCATTGACTTGACTTGACTCATAGCGACCCCTCCTTGGGTTTCCGAGGCAGTATCACTATGGAAGTAGATTGCCCAACCTTCCTTCCGGGGAGTAGCTGGTGGGTTTGAACCTCCAGCCTTCTGGTTAGCAAACAAGTGCCTTAGGTACTATGTCAGCAGAGCTCCCACTTTGCCAGCTGGGATATTCTTTTCTAGTGACTAGTCATTATTGATGACACATCCAAAGTAACCAAGCCAAAGTCTCGCTGTCCTCAGTTCTAAGGATCATAATGTTTGTACTTCTTCCAGGACGGATCTGTTGGCCCTCTGGCAGTCTCTGTCAATATTCTTTGTCAACTGTAACTCAAATGCATCCATTCTTTCTGGTCTTCATTTTTCCTGGTCCAGCTTTCACACACATGCCTCAAGTAGCTCTCTCTTCATATTTGTGTATCGTCACCACCTTTCAAAGGCAGAAAAGACCAAGTCCGTGATGGAAGGTTTTGTAGCCCGTCGGAAACCATTGTTTAATCTGTTCAGAGTCTCAGCAAACAGTAGCTAGTAAGCTGAGGTTAATATTCCCAGGCTTTGCTTCGAAGTGTTTGAAGATAAACAAATCCTTAGCATCTCTGACCCACGGTTGACGTTACCTTTGTTTTATTATTAATGTGCTATTCTCAGTATATTAACACAAAGCTTTAGCTGTTGGATGAGGTGAAGATTTTATTATTTATAGACAATAAATGTTTTCATTAATAATTGACTGGCTTACATAGATAACACACAAATAAAACAGCAAATTATTAATTTATGATGCACTAGAGGGATTTATAAAACTCCAGTAAATACAGTCTTTAATCAACTATAGACTCTTAAAAATGACTTCATATTAAGATTCGAATCCTGTTTATCTATAGCCCCTAATTGGATATTCATATGTTTGCATACTAGCAGATATAAGCTAATTAAAAAAAAAAAAATAGGATATGGTGCAATTTGTCTAAGAAAAGTTATTGCCCAGATGGAAAGTGCAGACAGTGAGTGATGGATCACTATAGATGAAGCCATTAATTAGGGTTCTATCTATATGTCTACAGTAGTGACCGAGAACCCTGGAGGGCTCAGTGGTGATCTGAACACACTAGCTGTTTTGAGGTACAAAAGACCTGGTGAACTGCTCTCAGAAAGATGACAGCCTTGGAGACCCTGTGGGCAGTTCCACTCCGCCCTCTAGGGGCGCTGTGGGTCGGAATGGACTCCAGACAGTGGGTGTGGTTTGGGGTTTGCTTCCATGAAGACTGACAGCCTTGGAGACCCTGTGGGCAGTTCCACTCTGTCCTCTGGGGGCGCTGTGGGTCGGAATGGACTCCAGGCAGTGGGTGTGGTTTGGGCTTTGCTTCCATGAAGACTGACAGCCTTGGAGACCCTGTGGGCAGTTCCACTCTGTCCTCTAGGGGCGCTGTGGGTCAGAATGGACTCCA
>NW_006922250.1:799350-801507 GCF_000298275.1 Orycteropus afer afer | reverse complement strand
CCACAGGGTCTCCAAGGCTGTCAATCTTCACAGAAGCAAAGCCCAAACCACGCCCACTGCCTGGAGTCCATTCTGACCCACAGCGCCCCTAGAGGACAGAGTGGAACTGCCCACAGGGTCTCCAAGGCAGGGTCTCCAAGGCTGTCAGTCTTCACAGAGGTGAAGTTCATCTCTCTCCGTGGAGTGACTGATGAGTTTGAACTGCCAACCTTTTGTTTAGCAGCCAAATGCTCAACCACAAGTAGAGCTGGCACAGCCTCCTGACAAAGGCTCTAGGAGACACACTTTCCAGGGCAGCTGCTCTGTGACCAAGAGTCACTCCCGAGCTGTGCTCAGGCACCGGCAATCAGAACACAGGCTGGGAGTTGAGACAGTTGCATGCAGCGCTGTGTGGCCAGGCACTCCGTTGCCAAGACGTTAGTGAGCAATCTCTGGTCCCTGTTCCCTCCCTGCCACCAAGGATGAGCAACGCTGCCTGGAAACGCGTCTATCCCATTGCCATGGACTCAGCTGCAACTCAGGGTGATCCCATGAGTGTCAGGACAGAACTGTGCTCCTTGGAACTTTTAGTGACTGTTTGTTTGAAAGGAGATGGCCCTCCCTTTCTTCCGAGGCAGCTCCGGGTGGACTCAGCCCTGCAGCCTGTCTGTTAACAGCTGAGCCCTTGAATCTTTGCACCACCCGGGAACTCTAGACCTGTTGCCTTCAACTTGACTGTGACTCATGGCGCGCCCATGTGGATCAGAGTAGAACTGGGCTCCATAGGTTTTTTAGAAAGAGATTACCAGGTCTTTCTTCTGCGGCACTGTGTGTAGATTAGAACCTCTAACCTTTTGGACAACAGGCAAGAATGTGAACTGTATAACCCAGGCGTATGTCCTTGGAATAAAACCAGTTGCTATGGAATTGAACTTGACTCCGGCAATACCAGTGTCAGGGAAGAATTGTATTCTGTAGTCTTGGTTTTGTGGAAATAGATTGCCAGGCCTTTTTTCTTAGGCATCTCTGGGTGGAGTCAGGCCTCTAACCCTTTGCTGAGCAGCTGAGTGTCTTCCTCGTTGGCACTGCGTGGGGACCCCAGGGCTTCAAAGCTTCAATACTTCAGACAGTTCTGCAGACTCCTTGCTGTGACAAAGCTCCCCGCAGATGTTCCTGCACACACATTAGAGTTCACTTGTGAAAGCAGCTGCTCTCTGCTGCTCGTGGCCCACTCCCATCTTCCCCTCTCTTCTCCCTTCTTCCGTTTTGCCTGGTTCCTTAATGCAAACCAAACTCCACACCTTATCCATCAGTCTCCTTTATCCTCTGTCTGACGTCCTTCTCAGGGATCAAAAAATTCCACATCACGTCTTGCTGGGCACTAGTCCCACCAAGTACAGAAGAAACAATTCCTGCAACACGTGTGAGCCACGTCCTCACCTCTGTGACTGGAGCCACGTGTCTTGTCACACCTCCATCAGCCTCTCATCAATCCCGTCAGCAGACACTTGATCTAATCACCTCTCACCAACTCCAGGCAGACTGTGGAGACATCATGGGCTCAAATACAACGGTAAAGTGAGTCACAGGAATATTTTTGTTTGCTACCTTCCGTAAGAGTTACGTTGACACTCTGCAGTAGTCTACTCAATGTGCAATAGCATGTTGGAAAAGTTTAAAATACTGTGAGACGGACCAAAAGGGAATGCAGAGAGACATGGAGTGAGTACATGCTGTTGGGAAAATGGTGCCAGTGGACCTGCTCAATGCAGGGTTGCCAAAAACTTCCTATTTGTTTAAAACAAAACAAAACAAAAATGCTGTATCTATGAAGTACAATCAAGCAAATTGCAAAAAGCAGAGTGCCCATAACCACACATTTGACTCAAGCCCTTGAGACTACACACTCTTAAAAAGATTCAGCAAAGTGCAAACTTGAGTCCAAGTGGTAGTGACCCCATGTGACAGACTTGAACTGCCCCATTGGGCCTCCCAGGCTGACAATCTTTACAGAAGCAAAGCTCAAACCACACCCACTGCCTGGAGTGGATTCTGATCCACAGCGCCTCTAGAGGACAGAGTGGAACTGCACCACAGGGTCTCCAAGGCTGTCAATCTTCCCGGAAGCAAAGCCCAAACCACACCCACTGCCTGGAGTCCATTCTGACCCACAGCGCC
>NW_006922250.1:797829-799250 GCF_000298275.1 Orycteropus afer afer | reverse complement strand
CTTCACAGAAGCAAAGCCCAAACCACACCCACTGCCGTGGAGTCCATTCCGACCCACAGCGCCCCTAGAGGACAGAGTGGAACTGCACCACAGGGCTTCCAAAGCTGTTATCTTTACAGAAGCAAATTGCGACGTCTTTTCTCCCAAGAAGGGGCTGGTGGGTTCAATCCATAAGCTAGTTGAGCGCTTGAACGCTTAAATGTTTCCATCACCAGAGCTCCTTGTACATACATGTGTGCGCACCCATGTGTGTGCACGTGTGTGTGTATGTGCAAAACACCAGGTTGTGCAGTTACGCTTTCAAGCAGTAGATGACAAGTTGGTGGTTCAAAGACTCTGAGAGGTGCCTCAAAAGACAGAGCTGGCTATCTGTTTCCCAAATGTCACAGCCTGGAAATCCTGGCAGGGCTTGGTTCTACGCAGCTCACATGGGGTTACCGTGAGTCAGACTGGCGTGGTGGGAACTAGCACCAACAGGATGTGTGTGTGCGATTCATAGCTGTTTTTGGGTCTTGCAAATGGTTAAGCTGTCAACTAGTCGCCAGAAGATTGAGTGTTCGAACCCACTCAGAGTTCCCTTGGAAGAAAGGCTGGTGATTTGCTTTCCAAAAGTAACCTCCTCAAACACCCTAAGGTTACAGATATGGCTGTTAGCTGCTGTCAAGGAAAGTGTGACTCAGGGCATTTCCACGTCACAGAGTGTAAGTGATCTCTCTCTATCTCTCTGTCTCTTTGTCTCTGCTTCTCTGTCTCTGTCTCTCTGTCTCTGCCTCTCTCTGTGTTTCTGTCTCTATATATACTTCTCACTTAGTGACTGTCTCACTATCCAACATCTAGCATTTAAGACAACTTTGAAAACATTCTCAGGTCCTTCTTCAATGGTCTGCCCCCGACGTGATGTGACGGCCGGCCCCAGGGCATCCTCCAAAGGCCACCCCAAATCTTATGCTGGAAGTCCAGGTGCTGACCCGGCCACACGAGACAGCTGGCCAAAGAATGCCTTCTTCTGTTCATCTGCGATGTCTTGGTTCAGCCGGGCTGGGCACAGGGTGGTGGTAGGATGATGTGTGGTCATGGGTGGGCAGGGGGCGTCCGGCGAGGCTGGTGTGGGGAGGCCGGAAGTGGGCGAGAGGGCTGTGCAGGGCTGTCGGGCCACAAGGGATGGAGGGTGAGTGGGGTCCATGCCAAGGGTGGGCTGCAAGAGATTGTAGGTGGTGGGCAACCCTGATCAACACCACTTCCACCCCCAACCCTTGTGAGCTCCAAAGTCATGCAGAAGTGTGGAGGGTAAGGGGGGCTCTCTGCCACATGTACCCTGAAATGGACCGGGGGCACTGGACAGGTTCTGAGCAACTGGGGGTACAGCTAGGGAAGACACACCACCAAACACAAGGCTTGGTCTCCAGCTGTGAATTATATAT
>NW_006922250.1:794757-797394 GCF_000298275.1 Orycteropus afer afer | reverse complement strand
AGTCAATGGCAGTGACTTTGGTTTGGGCTTTGCTTCCAGGGGTTTAGCTTGGGCTTTGCTTCCAGGGGTTTGGTTTGGGCTTTGCTTCCAGGAGCTCTGGGGGCGCAGTGCCTAAGGCACTTGACTGCCAACCAGAAGGCTGGCGGTTCAAACCCACCAGCCACTCCTCGGAAGGAAGGTTGGCCGATCTACTTCTGTAAAGATTTACTGGGGTCGTTATGGGTCAGAATTGACTTGATGGCAGGAAGTTTGGTTTTGGTTTCAAATGTAGAAACTAATATATAATATATTTCAATAATAGAACCAGGCAGGTTATTCTGTTTCTTTAATTGTTATTGTTTGATTATTCTATTATTTCCATTCCTTGTGCTCTTGTTTGTTGTGTTTACATATACATTTTTTTTGGTTGTTGTTTTGTTTTCTAACCAGTTTGGCATATGACAACCCGAGACTGTGGCAGCAACCCCTCCTACAGCCAGTGGATGCCGTCAGTCTGTCTTTCTGCCTCCCCCTAGTTCTGTGGCTGTCCGTGTACTTCATGTGATGCCCCCGACGTTTTATGCCTGCTCATTTGTGTACTTTCTCATCAACATAAAATGACCCCAAATTTAATGCTTTCTCTTGCTGAAGCCCTCCCTTAAACTCACCCACTTTCCATTAATTTGAGTTTTAATGGGAAACGTGGCTCTTTCTGGAAGATTTATTATTATTCATTCACACTTTCCCCGTGTCTCTGAAAATATTACTGGGTTTTAACCCCATCAAAGAATCACTAATTTTTCAAGAGGAAGTCGACCCCCCTCTGTGAGTATTTTCTAACAATCACACAGTTTCGTTCTTGTCTTTTCAGCTTTGCTGTATTATTATTACTTACTTTTTTTATTTTTCAGTTTAACTGAAAGTGAAAAAATATATATCAAAACATACCCCCCCCCCCCACTGAACACTTTTGATGTACGTTGGTCAAGAAGGGACCAGTCCTTGGAGAAAGACATTATGCTTGGTGGAACAGTCAATGGTAGCTAACAACAACAACAGGAAATAAACAGTAAGGGGTTTGCATGCCAGACGGTTGTCAATTGACCAGACATTCCTGGGCCCTTTTTTATTCTACAGAAGTGTTATCCTATATTAATATCCCATGTTTATATCTCAAAGCAGAGATGTCACTTTGAAGACTCAGGTGCACCTCACCCAAGCCATGATGTTTTCAATCGCCTCATATGCATGTGAGAGCTGGACAATGAATAAGGAAGACCGAAGAAGAGTTGATGCTTTTGAGTTGTGGTGCTGGCGGAGAATGCTGAACGTACCATGGACTGCTAAAAGAACTAACAGATCTGTCCTGGAGGAAGTGCAGCCAGAATGCTCCTTGGAAGCAAGAATCGCCAGACTTCGTCTCACGCACTTTGGTCGTGTTGTCAGAAGGGACCATTCCCTGGAGAAGGATGTCATGCTTGGTAAAGTGGTGGGTCAGTGAGCAAGGGGAAGGCTCTCAATGAGATGGATTGACACAGTGGCTGCAATGATGGGCTCAGGTCTAGCAAGGATTGTGGGGCTGGTGCAGGACCGGACAGGGTTTCGTTCCATTGTACAAATACAGAACGAGCTCTATGCCATGTAGCCACAATACAACATACATATGTATGTGTGTGTATCTGTGTGTGTGTCCCCTAACTGAGTTGACAGCAAAGGAATCGGAAATTCATTCCTCAGAACTATGCATGAACTTATACATTAAGGGAGGTCCTTGGAGAGGTGCAATGCAGGTGCCAGGCAACAGGAAACAGTTGTCCTATGTCTCTGACCCACAGTCCAGTCCAGCTGTCCCTCCTTGCGGAAGACAGGTCTCTGTGGAAGTTCCATCTTGTTCACACACACTGGTCCACACATCGGTTGATAGGAGGTCCGTGTGTTTCTGCAGACAGAGAATCAGCCTCTGCCCACTCACCAGCTGCCGCTCAGAGACCTGGGTTGGGGAACCCATGAGAGGCCAGGAGTGTCTGTGTGAACTGGAGCAACACCCCACAGCGTCAGCACAGGGGGTCCCCGGAGTGGCCAGGCAATGCCTTTGTGGTGCTAGAGTCCTTGCATCCGCACCTAACATGCTCTTGGTCCGTGGGTGACACACACATTGAATGTGGTCTGCTGCTGCGTGAAAGGGAATAGGTTCTGGTCACCCACAGGCATCGCAGCAGAATGGCCTCGCGATCTAGTTCTGAAAAAGCAGTGATTGAAAATTCTATGCAGTGCTACTTGTATACACTCAGGGTGTGCACGAGTCAGACAGGACTTGACAGTTACTGGTAAGGCTCTATGACACACACACCCCCCACAGGCACACACCAAGCTGTCTGTAAGGAGCTCTGGTGGTGCTGCAATTAAGCACTTGGTTGCTCACTGAAATATCAGTGGTTCAAACTCGCCAGCAACTCTGAGGAAGAAATACCTGATAATCAGCTCCCATGAAGATCGACAGCCTTGGAGACCCTGTGTGCAGTTCCACTCTGTCCTCTAGGGGCGCTGTGGGTCAGAATGGACTCCAGGCAGTGGGTGTGGTTTGGGCTTTGCTTCTGTGAAGACTGACAGCCTTGGAGACCCTGTGGGCAGTTCCACTCTGTCCTCTAGGGGCGCTGT
>NW_006922250.1:790040-794302 GCF_000298275.1 Orycteropus afer afer | reverse complement strand
GGGAGGGTTGGGGGACAGGGCGTGAGGGGTGAGGGAGGCAGTGTGGGAGATGAGGAGGGTACCGTGCAAAAGTGGGGCTAGGAGGTGGGGTGGGAGGGAGTCAGGGCTTGTGGGTGAGGGGTGTAGGGGTGAGGAAGTGAGGGGTGTGGAGTGGGGTGCAGAGAGGAGGAACGTGGAGGAGGGGGGCGTGCAGATGGGAGAGTGGGGGTGCAGAGGGGAGGAACGTGGGGAACAGGGGAGCATGGGGGATTATGGGCTGGGGGTGCAGAGCGTGGGGTACCGGCCCATGGGGAAGGGGAGGCATGGGGGACGGTGGCATTCGGAGGGAGGAACACAGGAAAGAGGGGGCTTGGGGATGTGGAGTGGGGTGCAGGGGGGAAGTGAGGACCAGGGGGCATGGAGGACGGTGAGGGGGTGCAGGCGCTAGGAGCACAGGGAAGAGGGGGGCATGGGGGATGCTGGGGCCAGTTGCAAACGGGAGAACAGGGGAGAAGGACCTTGCTTTTATTTTGTCCGTGCAGCTGGTAGACCCACTGCTGAGGGGACCAGCTAGTGAGCAAAAGCTGTGGGTGTTCCCGGGAGACCTGGCCCAAGACCCTGGCTCGTCCAGGAGCCCCCCGCCCCCCGCACTGCACCCCAACGAACCAGCGGGGGTTGCACCCTGTTGTCTCAGGACCACTCCAAGGGTCCTGGCGGGGCTGACCAGAGCTCTCAGCCTCACAGCCAGACGGCCCCCCAAAGGGGCTTGTGGCTTGTGGCCGCATCACCGGGAGCAGCCCTGTAGTCCCCCTCCCCACGTCCCAGCTCCCAGCGACTCCGGCCCTCCCACCTCTCAGTGGTTGCCAAATGGTCCCCTCTGGGCAGCTCCTTGTTTTTATTACTTTAATTGGTGCTCAGTCCCTGCTGGTTTACGACCCTGTGTTTATATTAACCCAACTGTACTAAGCAGTCTAAGAGGTTAGGGGCGTCCAGGGCTCTGTAAAGACACAGCCCACAGAAACCCACCCAGGGCTCCGCGGCACCCACTGCAGGCAGCTGAGCGAATTCTCCACCCTCCCCCTCCCCCACCCCTTCTAAGGACCCGTCTGTCCCCGTCTCAAGGGCGCCAGCACTACCCTTTTTTTTTTTTTTTTTTTTTTCTTTTCCTTCCTACCTGGAGCCCAGAAAGATATTTGCAAGCCTGGTCATATAACTGAGTGCTTAGGAAAATATGGTTTACAACTGCCAATATTTGGTTTGTAACCGGCCACATAAAGAAAGCATAGTTTCATGTCTTTTCTCCTGTTAACAAAATGCATTTCAGGTCCCTGGGAGATATTTGCAATAAAGGAATCTGGACGCCCCACTGGCTGTTTCCCCCGAGTTCGGGCCACCTGTGTGGTCATGTCATGTGGGTCCAGGGACACAGCAAAGAGAGAGACTATGTCCCTTCACGGGACCTGAGAGGCATTTACTTACGGCTGCGGCACATTGTCTTTCTTGTTGTTATGTGTCATCGACTCGGACCCGATTCATAGAGAACCCTCCTTGGGTTTCTGAGGCAGTATCACTACGGAAGTGGATTGCCCAACCTTCCTTCCGAGGAGCGGCTGGTGGGTTTGAACCGCCAGCCTTCTGGTCAGCAGTCAAGTGCCTTAGGCACTGCGCCCCCAGAGCTCCTGGAAGCAAAGCCCAAACCAAACCCCTGGAAGCAAAGCCCAAACCAAACCCCTGGAAGCAAAGCCCAAGCTCAACCCACTGGAAGCAAAGCCCAAACCAAACTCACTGCCATTGACTTGACCTGACTCCTATCGACCCCTCCTTGGGTTTCCGAGGCGGTATCACTAAGGAAGTCGATTGCCCAACCTTCCTTCCAGGGAGTGGCTGGTGGGTTTGAACTGCCAGCCTTCTGGTTAGCAGTCAGATGCCTTAGGCACTATGCCACCAGAGCTCCCACTGTGACGCATTACGCAAAGGATACAAAACACATCCTATTGCAACCTCACAAAACACATCCTGGGAGAGTGAACCATGGCTTCATGTGGGAAAGCAGAAAGTTAGAAGCTGGGTGTTAAGAGGACAGACCCCAAGAGGTTGCAGAATCCAAGCTCCCAGCTGGACCAGTCAGCGCCCTTAACCTGTCCTTTGATAGGGGCAGGGGGGTGAACAGGACCGAGAACTGGCCCATGGGCTTACACAAGCAGACTGCTTCATCTTCCTTCCAACAGCAGCTAAACCAAGAAACCAAACTCATTGCCATTGAGTGGATTCTGACTCATAGCGACCCCTCCTTGGGTTTCTGAGGCGGTATCACTATGGAAGTAGATTGCCCAACCTTACTTCTGAGGAGTGGTTGGTGGGTTTGAACTGCCAGCCTTCTGGTTAGCAGTCAGGTGCCTTAGGCACTACGTCACATTACCAACCTTCTGGTTAGCAGGCACATGCTTTAGTCACTGGTTCCTTTGAACAGCTGGAGGCCAGGGAATTTTTAGCGCAATGACACTATTCTTTGTGATGCTGTCATGGTGGACAAGTGGCATGCATTTGTCAGAACCCACAGGACTGGATAAGTCACAGAGAGCCCTAACACACCCTGTGGGCTCTAGTTGGTACTAATGTATCAATGTTAGGTCCTCCATGGTAACAACATAGCACAGGAATGCAAAATGTTACAATAATAGAAACTGTGGGGGGTTTTTTTTGGGGGGGAGGGTGCATGGTAATACTCTTCCTGTTCAGTTTCTCTGTTGACTTAAAACTGCTTGAAAGAAATAAAGCCCCTTAAAAAAATTGTCATGCATTGGATCCCATCAGCACAGACTCTGCTAGGAGTCTCTAGCTGCCTCCTTCCTTTGCACAATCCCAGAGACCCAAGAAGGCGCGGCCCTTCATACATTAGGAGATCTAGTGGCACGTCTCGTCAAAAGGTTGGCGGTTCCAACCCACCAGCCTCTCTGAGGGAGGAAGACAAGGCAGTCTGCTCCCATGAAGATTGACAGCCTTGGAGACCCTGTGGTGCAGTTCCACTCTGTCCTCTAGGGGCGCTGTGGGTCAGAATGGACTCCAGGCAGTGGGTGTGGTTTGGGCTTTGCTTCTGTGAAGATTGACAGCCTGGGAGACCCTGTGGGCAGTTCCACCCCGCCCTCTAGGGGCGCTGTGGGTCGGAATTGACCAGAGACAGCACCCAACAACCAGAGTAGTAACGCTCATTGATTGATTCTCAGTGGTTTGTAGGCAGCGCATCTGTGGAGGCTTGAATTTAAATTTGTGCAAATTTAGCCTGTGTCCCAGGAAGGACTCAGGCTTAGTCTACCTTTTACTTCATGAGTATTGAAATCAAGCCTGGAAGTGTTATGGGTGATTGAGTGGTGTGTCAAAATGCTGACCTCTATGCCTGTGAAACTATGCACCTCTATGGAGATAGTAGTTTTGTTTGTTACATTGATGAAGTCATCAGACTCAGGGCGAGCCCACACACAAAGGAACAGAATACTGCCCAAACCAAAAAAAGCAAACTCACTGCCGTGGAGTTGGATCCCACTCCTAGTGACCCCTCCTTGGGTTTCCGAGGCAGTATCTCTACGGAAGTAGGTTGCCCAACCTTCCTTCCGAGGAGTGGCTGGTGGGTTTGAACCGCCAGCCTTGTGGTTAGCAGTCAAGTGCCTTAGGTACTGCGCCACCAGAGTTGTCTACTAAAGTAGAGGGTCGATGAAAAAGGGAAAGGCCCTCAATGAGATGGATTGACACAGTGGCTGCAATGATGGGCTCAGGTCGAGCAAGGACTGTGGGGCTGGCGCAGGACCAGGCAGTGTTTCATTCTGTTGTCCACGGGGTCACTATGAGCTGGAGTCAACTCAACAACACCTAAAAACAGCAACAACAATAACAGAAGGGTGACAAGGAACCCTGGTGGCGCAGTGGTTTTAGCTGATTAACTGAAAGGTCAGCAGTCCGAACCTACCCAGAGGTTCTGTGGGAGAAGGCCTTAGCGGTCTGCTCTCGTAGGAACTTGCAGCCTGGGAAACTCTATCAGGCAGCTGTACTCTGTCGTACACTTAAATTCAAGCTAGCCTTTATTGATAGGCTGCCTGGAAACTTGGTGTTGAGGCTCAATCAAGGACACTCACAATTTTGTCGTTGTCATGTGCAAGCTGGTCCATTCTGACCCACAGCGTCTCTAGTGGACAGAGTGGAATTGCCCACAGGGTCTCCAAGGCTGTCAATCTTCACAGAAGCAAAGCCCAAACCACACCCACTGCCCTGGAGTCCATTCTGACCCACAG
>NW_006922250.1:787206-789940 GCF_000298275.1 Orycteropus afer afer | reverse complement strand
GTCCTCTAGGGGCGCTGTGGGTCAGAATGGACTCCAGGCAGTGGGTGTGGTTTGGGCTTTGCTTCCGTGAAGATTGACAGCCTTGGAGACCCCGTGGTGCAGTTCCACTCTGTCCTCTAGGGGCGCTGTGAGTCGGAATGGACTTCATGGCAGTGGGTGTGAGTTGGGCTTTGCTGGTCTATCGTGACGGAGGATGAAGGTCACCAGCCTCTTAATGACCAGATTCTCTAAGACATCAGCCCTTTCTCCCCACGCTCCCCCTGGACACAAGTTGCAGAAGGCGCTTGAGTTAAGCTCATGAGCAACTTGTCCCCCATAACCTGCATGGCAGCTAAGGACAGTGAAATTCTCTGCAGGCGTCCCTGATGCACTTACATTCCATTCAGTAGCCACACAGGCCCTTGAATAAGATTTCCGTTTTGGTTTACTGGGTTCGGACACAGTCTCCCGTCTGCCTTGTGTGTGGACAAGAAGTCTGTAACCATAACCTTGTTTCTGCAGCCACGAGAGATTTTTACTTTGAAGTGGGTGGAAGCCTGGGGTAGGTTGGCTGCACCTCCTTCCAATCTCATTTCTTTGAAGAAGCTGTGAAAACACAGAGGAGATGCTAGAATAACCCCCAGACTTGGAATAATTCACATAGACTTTGTAACATCAGGCCATCAATATTACTTTTGTGCTCCGATTAGCCAGAAACTAGCAATGGACTTAACTAACGTTTGTTGTTCATATATACCCATCCTGTTCCCGTGGAGCTAACCACGCAGGAAATTAACAAAGACTGTGACCCCCACGGCTGGCAATTCATAAATTCATTAAATTAAAAAAAAAGAAAAAAAAGAAAGAAAAGAAAAAGACCAGCAACATTGCAATGTCTTTAATAGGTTCCTTTTTGGTGCCTAATTTACATTTCAGCCTGCCTGGCAAACATATTACTTCATTAAGATTTTTTCTAAATTAGAGAAATTTTAATGACTCTGCTCATTTATGGCTTCCATATGTAAGCAGTTATCTTTCTCACAAATGGAAATGAGACCCCAAAGTATCACAAAAGGGGCCAGGCCGGCGTGCACGTGTTCCCACTTGGCGAAAGTGCACACGCCACCTTGAATTAGCATCCAGCGAGCGTCCACTGTGCAGATCGCTCCGACGGGCCGGCTTTGAAAGCCGCTCTCGGGAAATTTATTTGGGGCCTCGGAGAACACTTTGTCACTGTTTTGGCAAAATGAGCCCCGATAATATTAAACACCTGGTAAGCTGGCTCCGGGGGGGGGGGTTGGCAGTGTTGCGTTTGACCTGTGACCCTGCAGCCTGCAGACAAGATGGGGACATGGGAGGGAAGCACCTGTTGATACCATTGACCTGGGAAGGGGAGGGGAGAGGCAGCCGGGCAGAGCGGCCCCCAGACCCCACGATACAGGTGCTTCCTCGAGAGGGGGCGCCCAGGACATGACGGGGTGCAGCAGCCTGCCAGGGAGTGTGCTGTGTGGAAGAGGATTCAAGCCAAGGGCTGGCATGGCCCGGTGTCCCCTGAAGCCACTAGGAAGCTGTCGCAGTGCCCCGCACTCCTGGGACGTCACACTACAGATGGCATGCGGATGCCAGCCACACTCAGGTTGAGGCAAAACCAGGTCTGGAAGCGTGTCCTCCGCATATGCCCTTGCCTGCCATCAGGGGGTCAGGCGTGTGCACCCACCCAGAGCCCACGCGGTGCACGACAGGGGTCAGACTGCAGGGAGACCCCTAGTGATGACCCATGGGGTGTGGCACATCAATGCAGGTGGCATTGAGACTTCCCAACGGGGAAGCTGGCAGTGCACTTAGCACGGAGAGCCTGACGGTGAGCCATGAGGCAGGGGCGGTGATCCGTGCAGCCACAGGGAAGCCTACGTCGGGCTCCAGGACTGGGGTTGTTGGTTTGTGGGGCACCTAGTTAAGAAGCACCATGGCACCCCGAGGAGCAGGTGTGGAAGTTCTTGCACCAAGTCACTGGTGCCATTTAACATCGGGCAATGGTGGCTTCGTGGAAGAATTTTCTCTTTCCACGCGGCAGAGCCGGGTTCGGTTCCTGGCCAGTGAACCTCATGCAAGCCCCCACCCGTCTCTCCGTGGAGGCTTCTGTGTTGCTGTTATGTGGAGCAGGTCTCAATGGAACTTCCAGACCGAGCCCAGGCAGGAAGTCTGCTGACCGCCTTTTGAAAATCAGCCGCTGGAACTCCTACAGATTCCAGCAGAACCCCGTCTGATGCAGAGCTGGAAGGTGAACCTCTAACCCTGGAAGGCACTTAAATACACAGTGACCACAGTCATGGATTGGAGCTGACCATGCATCGTGTACATGGCACGGGGTCAGGCTGCGTTTCTTCCCATTGCTCACAGGGTCACTATGACTTGGGTCATGTCCATAACAGCTCACGACACTTTAAGTCTGAGGTTGAACATCTGCTCATGTGTTTAAAAGACAGAACTGTTTCCTTTTCTGCAATTGTTTGCTTCTGTCCTCTGCCGGTTGTTTTTGGTCTTTTCGTACCAATACCAGGAGCCTGGTGAGTCCACTGATATTGATTCTCCGTTTCCCATTGGCTGTTTGTCTTTCTCGGGATGTTTGCTACCATGCGGGACTTTTAAAATGGGCTGTCATGACTTTTACCCACCACCAGTCTGTCCATAGGTCATCATTTGTATGTTGCTGTGAGCAGGACACTCATGACAGACAGGGTTCAGGGCAGCTTCC
>NW_006922250.1:784315-786386 GCF_000298275.1 Orycteropus afer afer | reverse complement strand
AGGGTCTCCAAGGCTGTCAATCTTCATAGAAGCAAAGCTCCAAACCAATCCCACTGGAAACAAACCCCAACCAAACCCACTGGAAGCAAAGCCCCAACCAAACCCCCTGCCGTAGAGTGGATTCCCACTCAGGGCGCCCCTAGAGGACAGAGTGGAACTGTTCCACGGGGTTTCCAAGGCTGTCAATCTTCACGGAAGCCCATTGCCTCCTCTTCCTCCCGCTCTAGACTGATGGCATAGAAACTCACAGTGGCCTCAGCAATGGATTCAAGCAGACCACCGGTCATGAACATCGCAGAGCACTGGGCAGATTTAGTTCAATTGTTGCAGGACTCAGAGCCTACGGCGGCACCGTCTTGCTGGAATCCCCCAGTATTTCCCACACCAGCACGAGACCCGCTGTCCCATGGCCCACACGGCCCATTCCTCATTTGTGTCACCAGGTCTGGGTAGGACCTGGGTAACGACAGGCACATATTTAATCTCTCCTTTTATTTATTAACTGCCTCGGTGACGGGCGGGAAGCTAAGCCCCCTTAAACCCTTCCATTAATATCTTCCTACACGGTTTCCCGAGGCCGCTGGGGACCCGGCCTCCTGGCGCCCACTTTGTCACCTGGGTTGTCAGCGTGGCCGGCTCAGCAGTTAGGGGTCCTCCAGCACCTTCCAGCCCCCCACCTTCCTTTCTGGGAATGCCGTTGGGTTTTGGAGTGCTCAGATAGAAAACAGCCAATTTTGGACCATTAAAAAAAAAGAAAAAATGGAGCAAGGAGGGGAGGTGTTTGGCTGCCATGAGCAGTGAGCTTTGACCTGTCAGAAAGCATTTCTGTCTTGGCCTCCGATGGCGTTCAGGTGTCCAAACCTCACTGTCCGTTACTCTGCAGAGGCCAGCGTCCCTTCGTGTCCCTGTGCAGAAAGGTCGGTGGCGTGGATACCTGGTGCAAAGATGCTAATCATTGCATCTGATTCCTGGGGGAAAAAGGGGACTTCTGGTCCTCATGGTGGGTCTAACAATCTGCCTTTACAGTACAGCCAGCCTTCGGGTGCAAGGTAAGCCTTCACCTGAAAGTCGTCTTGCTAACCCTTCGTCCTAGGAGACCTGTCGTCGTGGGCAGGCTGTGTGCCGGCACGGCTCTGAAGGTCCTACCAATTTGCCATCTCTTTCTGAGAGCAAAATGAGAGAAACACAGTTCCCCAAGTAACTTCCTGGCTGGCCCCTCGTCCGACACGAAAGACACTTGAACCTCAATTGGCTTTCTTCGGGTAACAGTAAGAGCCAGGCGTCAAGGCCCATCACGCTGCTGGCATGACGGCTGTCTGGGCCCATCACGGTGTCCCGCAGCTGACGAGCCCACATCACTTCCACTTAGTGGCGCGCCTGTCAGAGTGTCGAGGGGTTTTAGGGCTGGGAGGCGGGAGACAGCCCGCGCCAATTGCTCCCGCAGCCGGAGGCTTGCGTCCTGCTCTCCCGTCCTCTCTGCAGAGTAACTGGATGTGATGGCGGGCTCCAGCCACTGGAGGAACCCCGAAGAGGCTGTTGAGCTGGTCCCCTGGGAGCCTGGAAGGACAACATCACTGCCACCTCCCCAGAGCGACTCCGGGCTTTTCCACGGGCAAAATGGCAATTAAATGGTAGCTGGGTAATGAGTTTGAAAACTTCACGCAGCATCGAGGTGTGGGGTGTGCAGGGAGCCGCTTGCAGTGGGCAGAGCCGTGTCCGGCACAAGGAAGGCCCCCACTCCTGGGAATCGCACCCCCAAACGAGGGGGGCACCCCGCCCCCTGCAACCTGTTTCTTTAACAGGCTGTTCAGGTGTGTAGGCAAGGAGCGTGCAGGGATGTGGTTGGGTGTCACCACACCCGGTGACACCCCGGAACATTCCAGAACACAGCTGGTGCCTGCCCACTGCTCAGCAAAGGATCTTTCGGATGAGGGGCAAAGCTTGGGGCTGGGCGTGGGGCGCCAGGGTGCCCACAGTGGGACGGCGCAGTCCGGAGACAAAAAATGTTCTCGGTTCACTCCACTTTCTCTGCAATAACATGCTTGCCTTTTATTGACTTACGTTTTTAACT
>NW_006922250.1:782254-783655 GCF_000298275.1 Orycteropus afer afer | reverse complement strand
GGGCAATCTACTTCCGTAGTGATACTGCTTCGGAAACCCAAGGAGGGGTCTCTACGAGTCAGGGCCGACTCGAGAGCAAGTAACAACAACAACAGTGTATTGTGGCTTCCTGCACAGGTTTGGAGCCCACAGTTTTAAATGCCCTGTGCAGCTGGGTGACTGCCCTGGCCTGGGCCCTGGGTGCGGCCCGGCAGGCTGCACCCCCAGTTTATGCCTCTTCCTGCTCCAGGAGAGCTGTGTGAGTTCATGTCTCTGTTTACTCTCCAACTCTCCATTCCTCGAGGCTGTATTTGGTGGCCTGGTGGAAGGGTCACTGTCTGCCCCAATCCCCCTCAGTCCCTGCCCATAAAGTTTTATTGCACATTTAGCAAATTGCACATAAAGGTGACTGCAGTGAGGGGGTGTCACAGACAGCAGGGTGGGGGGCGAGGACTGGCCAGTGCCTTCTAGAATCGGGGCTCTTTGCACGGGCTGCAGTGTGGCTCTGTCCATGTCCCAGGGAGCCCCAGCCCCCCTGCACCCCCATGGCTGACACTGCCCGTCTCTGCACCAGAAACACCACACCCCCGCCCCACCTTCAACCACCTCTCCCACCCCCAGCCTCACTTCCACCAAACCGTGTGCACCCAGCGATTAAATGAGCTGGTTCAAATCTCCCCACGCCTCAGTCGTCAAAATATCTTACATTCCACGGACCTAGTCAATTCAATACACACAGTCTAATTCACAAAGGATTTAAAAAAAAAAAAAAAAGTCGAGTTTATCCCATAAAACTGTAGTTTGAGGGGTGGACTCTCTGGCCAGTTTCCCCTTCACCTTTTCAGATGGAATTAGCCCCGGAATGATGGAAGTTTAACAAAATCCCCAGTGTTTAGAATTGAAGAAATGGAGTCCACCCCCCTCTCCCCGAGCCCCACAAAATCAGGTCCTTGTTATAAACTTCCACGTTGCAGTAACCTCTTTACTTTTGTTAACTCATTTAATTGGAACGACACAACATATTTTTTTTTTCCTTAACATCTTTGCCTCCCGTGCGCAGACGTTGGCCAGCTGCTACTCAGTGTTGGTAGCGTGAAATTAATCACGCGCTTTCCTCCCAGGTGAGCGTTGTCCTGCTCACCCAGAACCATGCACGTGTTCTTGAGGACGGACTCTGCACCCCACAATGTGCGTGGGGTCCCCATGGTGCCAGGCAGGGGCAGTCGTAAGCCAAACACAAGAGAGATAGCCTCCAAAAACTTCCCAAAATGAGATGGAATTTGGGAGGTGGGATGGGATAATAAACTCGACTTTTTTTTTTTTTTTTAAATCTTTTGTGAATTAGACTGTGTGCATTGAACTGTCTAGCATCCCTAGAAAATAAAAGAGGAAGCAGCGAATTCCAGAGGAGGCGTTGGGAGT
>NW_006922250.1:775383-777434 GCF_000298275.1 Orycteropus afer afer | reverse complement strand
TGTAGGGGAGAGCTGTGCTTCCGGGGTATTCTGGCATATTTCTTGGCATGAGATGGCCCAGCCCTGCTGCCTAGTGTGTCTTGGACTGGAAGCACCGACCTTCTGGTTAGCAGCTGAGTGTGTTCACCATCTGTGATGCCAGGAACTCCATGAAAGCCCGTTACCGTGGAGTCATCAATGACTCATGGCCATGTCATGTGGCTTACAATTTAACTGCTCCCTATGGCTTCCTCGGCTGTCATTGTTATGCAAGCAGGTCACCCCGGCTTTTATTCTGCATCACTGCGGGGTGCATGTGATAGTGGGAGCTGTGTGTCAACTTGGCTGGACCACAATTCTGTGTGGCTTAAGCAGTTGTGATGTGGGTTGTTCCCATGATGGGATCAGATGTCTATGTTTTGAGCAGCCAATCCGTTGAAAGGGAGTTTCCCTAGGGATGTGGTCTGCTTCCAGTATATTTATGGACAGCCTGTGAAAACGGACACTCATCTGTGGACCAGGCTGCCTACAACTGTCTGTGGGCAAACAATCCACCATTCAGCCTGGATATCTTGGATTCTTCATTCGTTGGAGTCAACAGCCAGTATACTCCCTGCCAACCTTGAGCTTGTCCACCTCTGCAGTTGCGTGAGTCAAGAAAAGCCTCCAGCTTGACGTTTGATCCAAGAACTTGGGACTTGCAAGTTTCTATAAATGTGTGAGCCATAAGCTAGACACTATCCCCAAGGCTTCTCCTTATCTACAGGAAGCACACCACATCCCAAAGGCAGCTACTCAGCTGCTTGGGGTAGATTCCACCATGGAGTTAATTGCCAATCTCATCATGGGGATTAACTACCACCAGCTGCCCAGCCACTCCTCCAGGCCCAGCCAAGTTGATGTGCAAATTTAACTACCACAGTGGCTGTGCTGCCAACCTTCAGGTTGCTAGCTGCGTGCAGACCACTAGCATCCCTTCAGAAAATGCCAGCTGGAAGGTGTCCCCTTGTTGTCTTGGAGCTCCTTTACTGGAGGGTAAAAACAGCAGCTGGGGGAAGGGGCTGTGTCTCCTTGGATTTTCTTGGAGAGCTGTGTCTGGAGGCTTCTTGAACGACAAAAATGTCATTTGCAGGATGCCCTGGGCCACTGCCCCAGGGAGCCCCTCAGTGTATGACACTCGCTCCCCAGCTGGCATGGGCTGAGCAGTGTGCCTCAAAACTTGTGTCTACCCAGCACCTGTGAGTGGACCCTTGTTGGGACCCAGGGTGTTGTAAATGCAGTTAAGGGGAAGGTCTCAAAGTGACATTGTCCTGGATGAGAGGGCCAGTGAGAAGGGGGAAGACCGTCAACTCGATGGATTGACACGCTGGCTGCAAAGATGGGCTCATGCATAATGAAGACTGTGAGGTTGGAGCAAGACTGGGAAGTATTTTGCTCTGTGGTACATGGTGTCACTATGAGTCAGAGCCGAGTTGACAACACCTAACAACATCAGCAACAAATGCAATGGCCAGTGTCCTTATGAGAGTGAGACAGAGACACAGAGAGAAGACAGCTCTGTGAAGACAGGGCCGAGACAGAGAGATGTGGCCACAAGCTTAGGAATGCCTGGAAAGAGCAGGAGAAAGACCCTCCCCGGAAGCCTCGGGAGGCAGCCAGCCCCGCCACACCTTGACCTCAAACTCCTGGCCTGCAGAGCGGTGTGAGAGAGGGAATACATGGCCACTGTTCTCAGCCATCTAATTGTGTGGTCCTTGGAGGCAGCAACGGCTGGAAAGTGATTGTCCAGCTGCATGGAGTCGAAGCAAGGACCCACAGCGACCCCACACCTGTCAGAGAACAACTGTGCCCCTCAAGCTTTCCTGTGGCTGAGTTCTTTTTTAATTCCTTTTTTTTTTTTTTTAATTGTGATCTGGGTGAAAATCTACAGAGCAAATACACTTTCCATGCAACAGTGCACAGACACTTTGTCTCATGACATTGACCACAATTTCCCACAATGCAACAGCTCCCCTCCCACTCACTCCCCATAGTGACCTCTTCCCTGTGTCCATCCCTCCATGCACTCCTGC
>NW_006922250.1:772044-773144 GCF_000298275.1 Orycteropus afer afer | reverse complement strand
TTATTAATTTTTTATTGTGATTTGGATGAAAGCTGACAGAGCAAATGCATTTTCCATACAGCAGTTCATACACATTTTGTTTCAGGACATTGACTGCCCTGCCTACTGTGGAACATCTCTCTTCCCGTATCCTCAGTGTGGTGACCTGTTCCCTGTGTCCTTTCTTACCCCCTCCCACCATCTGGGCTTTCTCAGAGGCTCAGGGTGGAAATGCTGCCTGTTTGACCTCTTATGTTTGGTTGCTTGAAGAATTGCAAACTTTCCAAGTGTCGTTGTTCACCTCACAGGTCTGTCTATTGTTTGGCTGGAGATTAAGCCATGGGAGTGAGTTCAACTCCAGCTCCAAAGGGTGACTAGGGCTCATAGTCTCACGGATTTCATTGGCCTCTTTCAGCCCAGGAAACCTGGTCTTTTTCTATTATTATTATTTTGAGGTTTATTTCACATTTATCTCCCATGCTATCCAGGATGAGAATTCTGCAGTCGTGGGTAGCAGGCAATACCTTAAGAAGTATTTTTCTTCCAATCTTGGGAAGGAATTCAAGGGGAATGAAAGAGAGTAGGTCAGACTATTAAAATGTATGTGTGTGTGAGAGAGAGGAAATTGGCATATTAAAAACAAGAGGTAGGGCAATAAATCTGACAACTACCTAGTTTTTAGAAACTTTTTGTTAGCAGCTATGCAAAGCTAAAACAGCACGTGAAAAAAAGATGTAGCAATCAAGTTGGTGACCCAATTTCCAGATCAATTAAAGGAAAATGAATGCATCTTCCACAAAGTAAACCGTTATTTTCTTCCTTGTCTTGTTTTTATTTATAAAACAACAGAGTAGGGAAGCATCAAACAGTGAAAACTGCCCACAAAACCATGCCTCCCTGCAATGTCCAGTCCCTGGGTGGGCACAAACCACACATCTTTTGTTTTGGTGGCACAGTGGTTAAGGCACTCAGCTGCTAACCAAAAGGTGAAGGGTTTAAACCCACCAGGTGTTCCACCAAAGATGGGACTGTCTGCTTCTGTGAAGATTGACAGCCTTGGAGACCCTGTGGGGCAGTTCCACTCTGTCCTCTAGGGGCGCTGTGGGTCAGAATGGACTCCA
>NW_006922250.1:765271-771039 GCF_000298275.1 Orycteropus afer afer | reverse complement strand
TGGACACAAGGCATTATGCATTTGTCAAAACCCACAGGACTCAATAAGGCAGAGAATGAGCCTTAACACACACGCGGACTCTAGTTACTAACAATGTATCAATGTTGGGTCATGCATTGTAACAATGTAGCCGAGGAGTGCAACATGTTGCAGTTGGAGAAACTGTGTCTGTGTGGGGGAGGGTGTCTGGGAACTCTCCTACTCCTGTTCAATTTCTCTGTCCACCTAAAACTGCTCAAAATAATAAAGCCCATTAATTTTTTAAGAAGTTATTAATAAGACATTTTTTAATGCAAGGAAACTGCTCGGTGGGATAATGTAACAGTGGACGAAAGACATGATGCATTCATTACAAACACCGGCCTGAGCAGCACAGACTGTGAGCCCTAAATATACACTGTGGACTCCAGTTGCTAACAATGTATCAATGTTGGGTCACCATTGTGACAACGTAGCAGAGGAATTCAAGACATTAATAATTGTAGAAATAGTGTGTAGGGGAAACCAGGGGGTGTGGGAACTCTGTAATTTTTCATTTTGCCTAAATCTAGTTTTTTGTTTTTTAAAGAAAATCTAAACAGTGATTGTTATCTTCTGTGACTAGTGGGTCAAAGTGTCGTGGGCACATTGCAAGCCAAACAGGAATATCAATGGATGTTGTCTCTAATTCAGAACTGCTCAGAATATGGGGCGGTCATGGTTCCCACACAGACCAGGGAATGCTCCTTGAACGGGGGGGGGGGGGGTTAGAGATTGAACAGGTTCATCATGTTTTGGGATACTGTGGGATTACAAGTAACAAAGCTTGGTTGATGTCACACGGCAATTCTGGTTGTGAGCTAAGTTAGATCTTTGCTCCCATAGGCTCATCAGTCACTGGATGAGAGCAAACCTTCTCTGCACAGTCCTCCCAGAGACTTGTAGAAAACAGGACAAAGAAACAAATCCCAAAGTGAAGTCACCTCCTCTCCACCCACCCTCAGAATATGACCCCAATACTAACCCTAACCCTCTAACCCTAACCTTCTTAACCACAACTCTAACCCCAACCCTAACCCTAACCCTAACTCTAAACCCTAACCCTAACCCTAGGAGCTCTGGTAGCATAGTGCCTAAGGCATTTGACTGCTAACCAGAAGGCTGGCGGTTCAAACCCACCAGCCACTCCTCGGAAGGAAGGTTGGGCAATCTACTTCCACAGTGATACCACCTCAGAAACACAAGGAGGGGTTGCTATGAGTCAAATCTGACTTGATGGCAGTGGGTTTGGTTTGGTGGGTTATACACCACCCAAGGTACACCCTTTGAACTATTTCGACATGTACAACTTGGTGTCACTATAACACTCACCAGGTGGGGCTTACGGTGGTGCAGTGGGTAAGTTAATATGGCCGTTCCAGTCCTTGTCCTCTGTGTTGTGATGTATTGCAAATTCTAGCCTCTGTGCCTGTGCATATGTCCCCTTTTTGGAGTGAGATGTCCGTGTTGTTAATGAGGCAGGATTAGGGTGGGCGGGCTGTGTCTTGCATCCCCACCTTACTAGAGGGTGGTAGTCACCACCCTTCATCTCCTCGAAGGTGAGGAAGGATGGACTGGAGCATCAGAGGTGCCCCTCACTGGAAATTACAGGGCTCAGAGAGACTACCAGGCAGGATTAAAGTGGACATTCATCAGAGTGACTCATTTGCTATTTTTCCCCCTCCCTTTCGCTTTAAGTAAACAGAATAGACAACCTCTCTACAGACGCTGAGTTCTTTGTTGTTGTTGTTATTTGCCATCGAGTCGGCCCGACTCATAGCGACCCCTCCTTGGGTTTCTGAGGCAGTATCACTATGGAAGTAGATTGCCCAACCTTCCTTCCGGGGAGTGGCTGGTGGGTTTGAACTGCCAGCCTCCTGGTTGGCAGTCAAGTGCCTTAGGCATTATGCTACCAGAACTGAGTTCTTTACGCTTGTTTTTTTTCAATTATACATTCTTCTAGGCATAACCCTCTCCCATGACTGGTGTCAGCTGAGGACTCTAGCCTACGAAGCAAGACGACCCTGGGACGAGGGACACTGAGTCTGGAGGAAGCAGGGAGGAGAGAAACAAAGACATTCCTGGCCGTCCCAGGAGTCTTCGACCCCCTTCTCATTTCCCTATAGAATCACGTTGACCCAGACAGTTCAGAGAAGGAATTCTGTCTGTCTCCTTGGGTCTCAGTAGTCAATAAAGCCTTTTGTGATCATTGGCTCTTTGTGACGGGGGTAAGGACCTTGCTGTTCCTACGGGACAGGCATGGTCTGCATCTCGTGAAGATGAGCACTGGCCAAATTCCTTCTCTTGTTCTAGATTCTGCAACTGGTTCCTCATCGTCTCACCCCAGTTCTTGGGTCATCTAACCTGCAGATTTGGGGGTGTCAGCCCTGACACCACATGAGTGAGCATTGTCCTGCAGACCAAGGTTTGGCGCACAAATCGGGGACTTGTCAGCCTCCAACGCCACGTGAACCGTGTCCTTGACAGCGTGTGAGTTCTGTGAGGGGTTATAGCGGAAAACAGAGTCCTAGGACAGGAGACAGACCCCGAGGGAAATAGAGGAGGAGTTGATGTTACAGACGATGGAGCCGTCAGGAGTTTGGAAAACTTGCAGGTTGGGGACATTTTTAACTTCTGCTTCATAGAGACTAGCCCTGTGCTGATCCTTCTAAAAACAAAACCAAATAAAAATGGTTTGATCAATTTACCTCAAGTAGACACACGCCCTGGAGGGAAGAATCCTGGGAGAAAGAAGGGCTGTGTGTGTGCAGGGAGACAGCTCAGGGGACAGGAGCCCATGGAGGGATGGACACAGGGAAGAGGTAACTATGGGGAGGAAGTGGGAGGGGAGCTGTTGCATTGTGGGAAACTGTAGTCAATGTCATGAGACAAAGTCTATGTGAACTGCTGTATGGAAAGTGAATTTACTCTGTAAATCTTCACCCAAATCAAAATAAATTTTTTTAAAAAATAGTTTGATCAGTTGGTATTTTTTCTGTCTTTTTCCAAGTGATTCCACCATCAAGAACATCACCTCACTGGTCCCTAAGCTTCCTGTACAACCTTTGTGTTGCGCCAGCCAGTTGGATCTCCCATAGCTAGTTTGGAGATAACATTTTAAATTCTAGCAAATGTCTTCTGCCAAGTGGCATCAGGACCCAGGAAGCAACCATCCTGGGGAGAAGTTTTGTTTTGTTTAATGTCCATATTCAGGTCTCTCCTATGGGACGCTGGAAGCCAGCTATCCACACCTGAGACGTTGAGTTTTGTGAGTCCCGGAGTAGAGGCACCTGCAGTCACTGTGCCTTGTTGTCCAGACAAGCAAACAGAGGTTGAGATGGAGGTGCAGGCTGGGGGTGGCTTCACCCCAGACCCTTCCCTGCTCCCCAACACACGCACACCACAAACACAATCTCACATACACCACACACACTGTACAAACACCACACTCTCACACACACATAATACACACACTATCATACGCACAGACCACACTCTTATACTCACACACACATAGTCACACACACCATATGTATTCACACACACACACACACACACACCAAACTTACTCCACATACACACAGGTCACACACACATCCCCACAAAACGCACCTACAGCACACACACATATACTCACACTCACCACACCCATCCACCACACACACCCACAGACACACACATTAGCTGTGACCTCTCCAGAAATGGTATGCATACAAGGGGACCAGTTCTGCTCTGAGACATGTAAGGGACCCACTGTCCCAGTGGAACTCTGTTCTACAGTTTCTAAAATTAATCGATAAGGAGCAAACTATTTTCATCTTTGCATTCATTTCTGGTACAAGTTTTATGGACCATGTGGCTATTGGTTCTAACACACAGTTTGGAACCATCTGCCCACAGAAAGTTTGGGCAACGCTTAACAATATCACAAAAGGAAATGACAGTTGCCTTTTTAATAAAATTCAAAATCGTTCCAGGCTATTTTTAGCTAATCCAGTCCAAATTCTACCAGCGCCAAGAGCAAGCCCTCTTTAAGGAACAAAAGAGAAAACAAATCCTTCTAAAACCCTAAAGAATCCTGATGTTTATTGTGGGCACTGAAGTCAATTAACATTAAAGTGAAATTCCTTTTGGTTCCATTGCACATCCATTCCATTCTGTGCAAAGGGTACCTAACATGACCACCACACCCACAGGCTACAGACAAATGAGTTTGCATGTACCCCTGCTCAGTCCTTCAGCACAGCCTGAGAAAAATGTGGTTGTTGGACCTTTTCCATTATGAGATAGACCTCATTTTCCACATCCTCAAAGCATGATGAATACATTCTTCAACTCCACTGTGACTGTATTTTATTCTGAACACAGGCTTGGGCATTTTGCGGCAAAATGAATAATCAACCTTGATTTTATGGGCCCGTGGTGGGGAGAAAGAAAGAAAGAAAAAATTGGAACTTCTGTAAGGAAAGGTGGAATTCAAATTGTTTATCTGTCAAGACATGCATTTTGGGCACGGGAAGTAATGGTGGATTGATGGTTTCTTCCCAAAGTCATTAGGCAGCTGTATTACGCTGACCTGAGAAACAGCACCAGAGCTTCTTTTCAAAGCAAGAGTTTATGTGGTTTCATTTTGACTGTACATATTTTTGAGGTATGGAGGGGAGGGGAGGCACTCACACACACATCTGCATAAAATTTATTTCCCACCGAGTTTATTGAGGATGGAGCCAAATGGAGTTGACGGCCACGGGAGTCTAATTGTTGCTGTTTCTTGTGAATTAGAAGAGCATGTTGGAAAAGTGTGTGTACCCTGACCTCGTTACAGAAAGGCCAAGTGGGAAGAGGGAGGGGGCTTCTGTGCTTTCCACGAAGTGTGCCAGGGTTCAATGAGAGGGGTTTATGTTAAAAATTAAATGAAGGGAAATCACCATTGCCCACCCATTTTGGGAGCCAAACTATGTAAACAGTAGCAGAGGGGAGTGTGATGTCAAGTATCAACCTTCTGAAAGCTTGCAGAAGTCCCGGGCTGAAGAACTCAGCTTGCCCCTGGGACACTCAGAGCAGATAAAGATGGTGGGGATAATTGTGTTTTGAGCCAAATAGGGGACCCACTGTCAGGGTAGAACTGTGTCCCACAGGGTTTTCAAATGATTTTTTTTTTTTTGAAACAGCACCAGACTCTTCTTTTAAGACACCTTTGGTTGGATTTGCACCTCCAACCTTTTGGTTATCAACCAAGTGCATTCACCAGTTGCACAACCCGGTGAGTCTACTTCTCTGATGTGGTAGTTGAGGCTGAGTGTCCACTTGGCTCAGCCTGGTTCTGAGTGGCTGGGCAGCTGGATGTCGTCATTCTGCATGATGAGACTGGCAATCAACTCCATGGTGGGATCTCCTGGAACGGCTGAGGAGGTGCCTTAGGGATGCGGCCTGCTTCCAGTATATAAGAAGAAGCTTTGAGAAAGGACTCTGAACTTTTTGGCACACTTGGACCCTGCATGTAGCTGAGTCTTCATCTCAGTTGCCAGTCATGTGGTCTGCTATTTTGGGACTGTCAAAGGACTTGGGAGCTCTGGTGGTGTAGTGCCTAAGGCATGTGACTTCTATCCAGAAGGCTGGTGGCTCAAGCCCACCAGCCACTCCTCGGAAGGAAGGTTGGACAATCTACTTCTGTAGTGATACCACCTCAGAAACCCAAGGAAAGGTCATTATGAGTTGGATCTGATTCAACAGCAGTGCATTTTTTTTTT
>NW_006922250.1:763561-764799 GCF_000298275.1 Orycteropus afer afer | reverse complement strand
GCCAGCCTTCTGGTTAGCAGTCAAGTGCCTTAGCCACTATGCTACCAGAGCTCCCTACAGGACTAAAACAACTAATAAACTAACTGTTGTCCAAAGTTAATCAAACCTGCTCTTGCAGTTTTCAGTAGTTTGCTAGTGTTTCACGGTCATCTTTGCTGTTCGGAGACTTGCCCAAACAGTGTGACAATTAGACAGATACACTTGGCATCAGTGGAAAATGTACAGTTTCTCACCTTGCAACTTCTCAAAAGAGAAACCGAACTGTTGCTAATTTAGTCTTGCTTCTCTGGAGAGAAAAAGCAGCTTTATCAGCCTCAGGAGGCTGGCCTGATACAATGTCACTAAAAATCAATGACAAGGAAACACATTAGGAGCCTCGTGGTCAGAAGGAAGGTGCATAGAATCAAGGTACACTAACAACTTGGTGGGTGGTGGGAATTTGCCAGACCCCAATGTCAGCATTCTCATTCATCCATTGCTGAGTGATGAGGACAATTAATGCAGCTATTAATGCAATTAATGCACTCCCAGAGTGTTCATAGTTGGTGCTGCTTCAGAAATCTTAGCAATACCAGGCTGGAGGGAAAGCTGATGACCTTTGGAGCAACTGACATTCCCCACAGGCTCTGGGGACACACGGCCCTCTGATTCCAAGCTGCTGGGACATGAGACCATCTTCACATCCTCAGGCATCTCCTCCAAGAATCAACCAGTACAATTGTGCTATTTGGAAAATACACAGCTCCCTTTCTGATGATGCAGATGTATTTGAACATTGGAGATGGTTTCCCTGAGTCGTAGCCAAACTCACAGTTATGTTTCCTGTGTCAGAAAAAAGGCAGGTGTTAGGTCAAAGATTCTATAGAACGATGCTGGTCAAAAGGGGGGAATGTTTAGAATCTTGATCAAAAGGGGGGAATGTGTAAATTCCTGGTCAAAAGGGGGGAATGTGTAAATTCCTGATCAAAAGGGGGGAATGCACAAAATCATGATCAAATGGGGGGAATTGGAACAGAATTTCATGTTCCCATAGAATCTGGAGTCTCTGGTGGCATTGAGACTGCATGATCCTCTGAAACTATTGTCCTAAGGAAATCTTTAAACCTTGAATCTTAAGCAAAAACTATCCCTGGATGTTGTCTTTAAAAGCAAAGAGTAGTTCTGCTCAATTGATAAAGAACGTTTGGCTTGAGTATTGTGTTCTTTTAAAGAATTGCCCACCAGTGACAATGGCAACT
>NW_006922250.1:761857-762371 GCF_000298275.1 Orycteropus afer afer | reverse complement strand
CTGACAAATGCTTAATGCCACACGTCCACCGTGATGGCATCACACAGAATAGTGTCACTGCATTAAAAATGGCCACACTTAAAAAAATTAAGAGGTGTTATTTTTGAAGAGTGGATTTGGGTTGACGGAGATGAGCAGAAAGTATAGAAGGTTCTCCCCTCCACACACACACACACAGAGACAGAGAGAGAGTTTCTGCAATGTAACATGTTGCATTCCTGTGCTACATCGTTACAAGGAATGAGCCAACATCGATATATTGTTGCTCACTGGAGCCCACGGTGTGTGTTAGGGCTCCCTCTGTCTGCTGCACAGTCCAGGGTCCTGACAACTGGGTAATGTCCCATTGTCCACCATGACAGCATACTGTCATTGCTCTAAAAGGCCCAGACTCACTTGTTCACCCCTCCCTTCCCCCACAGGATACCTAGTAACCACTGATTTTCACACAGTCTCTCTAGTTCTGCCTTTTCCAACAAGTCCTGCAGTTGGTATTAAAAATAGGTATCATTTT
>NW_006922250.1:755088-756247 GCF_000298275.1 Orycteropus afer afer | reverse complement strand
CAGGAGGGCAGGAGGCCACAGTGTGCGAAAGGCTAGAGACAGAGAGGGATGTTTGACGGGGTGCTCTGTTCCCTCCCCAACTCCCAGCCAGAAGCCGCCCAGGAGCTCGGGGCCAGCTGCTGCAGAAACCAGGTGGTTTTCCCATGAAAACAGGAAGGTTGGCACTCAGATACACAACCCACCACCATCCGCGGGTGGCCTTCCTCTAACTACTCACACCTCACACTCATCGGAGAGGTTGCCACTTCAATGGGCTGCTGCAAAAAAGATGCAGTTAAGGCTAATTTTTTTGTGTTGCCCTGGTTCACACGCCCTCTTAGATTAACTCAACATGGAACCAGGAACGAGAGATCACACTCACCCTGACGGGATTGGGCCACACTTGGCTTTTGAAAGCCCTGAGCTTTCTGTGTTGAAGCTGGAATGTGGGAGAAAGAGGAACTGCCCACCCTTACCCCACAATTTTTTTTTAAATATTTCTAATTTCCTCTAAATTCGGACAGATATAATTATAATAATTGGAAATGATTTCCTGGCCCCATCTCCCCCTTTCTTGTTGCCACAGTAACCTTCCATTGCATACAAACTAACTCGGCATGTGGGTCAATCAGGTCTTTGGGGAATATTTCAAAGGTTTCCTGGAGAGTTCTTTTTTTTTTTTTTCTCCAGAAGAAATTTAACCCCAAAGAGAATAGTGTACCTTCTATGTTTGCTGCTAGGAGTGATCTCCCTGGCAGTATTCATCAGGAGTTTCTAAAAGCAAAAAACCAAACTCACTGCAATCAAATTGATTGCAACTCATAGTGATTCTCTTTGGGTTTCCGAAGTGATCAATCTTTATGGAAGTAGATTGTCCAAGTTTTCTTTCAGGAAGTGCCTGGGGGGTTTGAACCACCAACCTCTGGTTAGCAGTCAGATGCTTTAGGCACTGTGCCCCCAAAACTACCTGTCAGGAGTTGCTGCGAACTGGAGGACATGCTCGTGACTCTAGCTCACAAGACAATTCTATTCATAACATAGAATTGCATTTGTCCAAATGTTCTGTGCTGCGTTATTCTATCTGTAATGTTCTTAAGTTTCGGAGAGCTTGCAGAATTACTGCACTTTCAGAAGGAGGTTTGGAGTTTTCATCTAGCTAATAATATCGGATTGATAGTTT
>NW_006922250.1:750146-753698 GCF_000298275.1 Orycteropus afer afer | reverse complement strand
ACAGCGCCCCTAGAGGACAGAGTGGAACTGCCCACAGGGTCTCCAAGGCTGTCAGTCTTTACAGAAGCAAAGCCCAAACCACACCCACTGCCCTGGAGTCCATTCCGACCCACAGCGCCCCTAGAGGACAGAGTGGAACTGCCCCACAGGGTCTCCAAGGCTGTCAGTCTTCACGGAAACTGACTGCCTCATCTTTCTCCTGCAGAGTGGCTGGTAGGTTCCAACCACCAACCTTTTGGTTACCAACCTTAACCATTGCAATGCCAGAGCCAACCTGGAGTTATGATGTGTAAATTCTGGAGTAATTACAACCCGTGGCAGGGTTTATGGCACGTGTCCAGCACGAGCAGAAAGCTTTGCATTGACGCAGTGCGAGGGGGTGGCTTTTCAGGGTTCACCTCCGAATGCACGTGGGGGGCAGGCTTAGCTCGTCTTCAAGCACATGCTGGTCTTCTTCGTCTCTCTGGTGTTTTCCTCCCAGGCATCTTGGTGACAGACTCAGTGGGGTCGGAGTTCCCTGGGCCAGTGCCCGGGATTCACGCTGGGCTGTTGTCTCTCGCTCAGGTCCCTGGTTCCCCGCAGACAGGGATGGAGTTTCTGCTGTGGAATAAACTGCAGCTCTGTCCTTCTCTCTGCCTGCCTCCTCCGGGGGGCAGCTGAGTCCCCCCAGCCTCTATCGGCCCCGGCTGGATTCCTGCAGCACACACATCTCTCTGTCTCTCTCCCTGTCTCTCTGTCTCCCTCCCCGTCTGTCTCTCTGTCTGCCTCTGTCTCATCCGGTTGCTTTGTCTGTCTGTCTGTCTATATTTTTCCATCTTCTGCCTCTCTGTATCTCTCCCTGTCTCCCTGCCCCTCTGTCTATCTCTCTCCCTGTCTCTCTGTCTCTTTCCATCTCTCCCTGTCTCCCTATCTCTCTCTCCATCTCCCTCCCTGTCTCTCTGTCTCTGTCTCTCTGTCTCCATCCCTGTCTGTCTATCTCTTCCTGTTGCTTTGTCTCTCTATCTCTCTCCATCGCTTGTCTCTCTATATCTCTCCCTGTCTTCCTGTCTCTGTCTCTCTGTCTTCCTCCCTGTCTCTCTGTCTCTGTCTCATCTGGTTGCTTTGTCTTTCTGTCTGTCTGTATTTTTCCATCCCCTGTCTCCCTGTCTCCCCCATCTCTCTGTATCTCTCATTGTCTCCCTATATCTCTGTATCTCTCTGTCTCTCTATCTCTCCATCTCTTTTTCCATCTCCCTCCCTGTCTGTCTCTGTCTGTCTGTCTCCCTCCCTTGATTTCTCCCTACTGCTCTGTCTCTATATCTCTCTCCATTTCCTGTCTCTCTCCCTGTCGTCCTATCTCTCCCTGTCTATCTCCCTGTCTCTTTGTATCTCTCCCTGTCTCTCTATCTCTCTCCCTGTCTCTTTGTATCTCTCTCTGTCTCTCTGTATCTGTCCTTGTCTCTCTATCTCTCTCCCTGTATCTCTCTCCCTCCCTGTGTCTCTGTCTCTGTCTCTCTGTCTCCATCCCTGTCTGTCTCTCCCTGTTTCTCTGTCTCTCTCTCTCCATCCCTTGTCTCTCTGTATCTCTTCCTGTCTTCCTGTGTCTCTGAACCTCCCTGTCTCTTTCTCTGTCTCTTTGTATCTCTCCCTGTCTCTCTGTATCTCCTGGTCTCTCTATCTCTCTGTCTCCCTCCCTATCTCTCTGTCTCTCGCTATTGCTCTGTCTGTCTCCATTCCCTGTCTCTCTATCTCTCTCCCTGTCTCCTTGTCTCTCTCTCTGTCTCCCTCCCCATCTCTCTGTCTCTGTCTCTCTGTCTCTCCCTGTTTCTCTCTCTGTCTCTCTGTCTCTGTCTCTGTCTCCCTCCCTGTCTGTCTCTCCCTGTCTCTGTCTCTCCCTGTGTGTGTCTCTCCCTGTCCCTCTGTCTATCTCTCCCTCAGCCCCCTCTACGCACCCCTCCGTCCTAGTGCCACACAGATGTTTTCTAACATGACTGGGACCCACGAGCTCGTCTGCACCGGGCCCTTCGAAGGGTTCCCATCAGGTTGGTCCCCGTGCCCCTGTCATCCCTGGGCCCTCCTACCTTGTTGTTGGGTTGGCCCATGGCGACAGCACGCGGCCTGGTACCCTCACCATCACCAGCTCGCTGGGCTCCATGGTGCGGCTCACCGAGGGCCCCCCTCACCCTGCCTGACCCTCTGTTTCTCCAAATGTCCGCGTCCAGTGAAGGTCACGCCCCAGCAAGTGTCCAAAGCAAGTGAGTGGGACATTGTCAGTTTGGATCCGAAGGCTTTCCACAGGCTGGTTTTCTCACTAGCTTTGCTCCTGCTGGGTGTCACCCAATCAATTCACACTCGTGGCGACACCATGAGTACAGAGAAGAGCGTGTGTTCCATGGAACTTTCCAGGCTGTGACCTTTGCAGCCTGTGTTCTGGTTTCCTAGTGCTGCTCTGACAAGAATATGCCACCGATGGGCTGGCCTTAACAAACAGCAGGTTATTGTCTTACAGTTTGGAGGCTTTCAGTCCGAGTTCAAAATGCCAGGCTCTAGGGGCTGGGGGAAAACCCCTCAACCTTGGGGTCCAGCTCTGCCTCCTGCTCCCGGCCCACTGGAGCTAGAGGCGTTTCTTCACTCAGACAGCTGCTGGCTGCTGAGACCGACTAGACCAAGATCGACAAATAAAAAGGCACAGTCCCGATGTCACCAAACCACATGGCAGGTCATTCATTCAAGTCCATTGAAAGTCCCAAGGTCGGCAGAGCATGGCAGGCTGCTGAACAATGACACAGCTACATGCAGGGTCCAGGCGTGCCATAGGCTAGAGACTATTCCCCAAGGCGTCTCCTTATATACAGGAAGCAGACCACATCCCTAAGGCAGCTACTCAGCTGCTTGTGGTAGATCCCACCATGGAGTTGGTTGCCAGTCTCATCATGGGGTACAATTACCACCAGCTGCCCAGACACTCAGCCAGGCCCAGCCCAGTGGACACAGAAACTGAACCACCACAGAGACAGATTGCCAGACCTCTCTGCCCAGGCACCTCTGGGTGAGTTGGCACAGCCAGCCTTTCATCTGGTTGTCAAACACTTACCATTGTGGCATCCTGAGGCCCTAACTCCTCCCTAACTCTGGGCATCCCAGGACCCCACGTCCTATCTCAGGCTGGGCATCCCGGAACCCCACCTCCTACCTAACTCTGGGCATCGCAGGGGTCCCACCTCTTACCAACACTGGCATCTCAGGGCCCTTACTCCTAGCTGAGGCTGGGCATCCCCGGAGGCCACTTCCTACATAACAAACACTAGCCAGGAAATAAAACAATACTGCATAAAACAAACACCCATTCTAGAGAGATACATAAAGTGTGTGATGTATAAAATATACCAAACCAAAAAACAAACTCACTGCAGTCGAGTAGGATCCGACTCATAGCAACCCCTCCTTGGGTTTCCAAGGCAGTATCACTATGGAAGTAGAATGCCCAACCTTCCTTCCGAGGAGTGGCTGGTGGGTTTGAACCGCCAGCCTTCTGGTTAGCAGTCAAGTGCCTTAGGCCCTGCGCCACCAGAG
>NW_006922250.1:748182-750046 GCF_000298275.1 Orycteropus afer afer | reverse complement strand
GCTCCTGGAAGCAAAGCCCAAACCAAACCCCTGGAAGCAAAGCCCAAGCTAAACCCACTGGAAGCAAAGCCCAAACCAAACTCACTGCCATTGACTGGACTTGACTCCTAGTGACCCCTCCTTGGGTTTAGATGGAATATAATTGACTGGATTGATGCCCACTCCTAGCCACTCACGTGACAGAGTGGAACTGCCCCGTAGAGTTTCCTAAGCTGCCTCTGTCTGGGAGCAGAGCTAGCATTTGCAGTAACGGGCTTACACGTAGTAATTAGCCATGAAAATGGTGAAGGACCCAGCCACATTATACACAAGACCTGCCACAACCCTGTGGCAACCATCAATGACAAAGAGACAGGGAGCGACCTACGGGCCTTGTTGCCCCAAAGCAGCAGAGTTCCGTCATGAACACACTGTCTCCTTGGTGAGCACCTTGTTGCTGTAAACCGCTGGCTGTAATGAGTTTCGTGTCAAAGTTTCATAAACACCTTATTTACAATCACATCCATCTCTCATGCTCCCTTGTTGAGGAAAATAAGGTACACTGCTCCTTCCAATTCTTGCTCTCATATCTTAGAGTGGAGAAGCTGTCTTATAAGTGTCTATCTGCTAGTCTAATATGAAAATTGGGGGCATCATTTAAACACTGTCCCAAGACTGCAGGGCTCCTCATTTCTAGTTTAAATGCAGCTGCAACTGTGCTTGCAATAGGAGAGAATGGACAGCCTGGGTTTTCAGATAAAATCTCCCTGCATATCGACCGCTGCGTGGACTGCAACATTTCAAAGGTAGTGTTTTGTTTCCCAGAACGTTGCAAATTCTCCTTCAACATGTCTGTGGAATATACAGTAAAACCTGCAGAAGCCAGAACCTGTGTCAGGTGGAAACCTGCCAGAGGAGGAAAACACGATTATTTTCCACTAAAACAAGCAGCAGACAGGTGGTAAGACTGGACCCTGTTAAAGGCAGAAAGTGCTCAAGGTCTGGAAGGACAAGACCCGGTTCTGGCTCTCACAGGCGTCACTGTATTTATTTTTCCTTATATTGCCTTCTGACTTCTTACACGCCCCAAGCATGTGTCTTGGTGCTCTAGTGCTATTATAACAGAAACACCACACATGGATGGTTTTCACAAACAAGAATTTATTCTCTTACAGTTCAGGAGGCTAGAAGTCCTCATTCACAGTGCTGGCTCTAGGGGTTGGGTGCAAGCCCCTTGACCTTGGGTTTCAGCTCTGCCTCTTGTTCCAAGCCCACTGGAGCTGGAGGGGTCTCCTAACTCAGGCAGCTGCTGGCTGCTGAGGCTGACAAACCCAGCTTGGTGTGACCGTCCCCCTCCTCCATTGGAACCCCATTACTGCCTGATGCTATGGAGGCTTGGCATGACACCTCCCCTCTTTCTCTCTCTCTCTCTCTCTCTCTCACACACACACACACCACCCCCGCCAGGAGGTACAATGACCCAGTCCTAAGATCAGCCAGAAACATGGCAGGCCACTGGCTCAAGTCCAACAACTGAAGACAAAAACTTGGACAAATGTCGGATCCACACCATGCTACAAAGTTTGAGGCCTTACCCAAAGCTTTTCCATGTATATTGGAGGCAGACCATACCCCAAAGGCAACTCCCTTTCAACTACCTAGCTGCTCAGAGCAGACTCCGCCATGGAAATGATTATAGCACATCCATTGTCATCATGGGCAATGACTACACGCACTGGCAAGTCACTCAAAACCACGACCCAGCCAAAACCACGACCCACAGCACCCCTAGAGGACAGAGTGGAACTGCCCACAGGGTCTCCAAGGCTGTCAGTCTTCACAGAAGCAAAGCCCAAACCACACCCACTGCCTGGAGTCCATTCTG
>NW_006922250.1:745154-747604 GCF_000298275.1 Orycteropus afer afer | reverse complement strand
CACAGCGCCCCTAGAGGACAGAGTGGAACTGCACCACAGGGTCTCCAAGGCTGTCAATCTTCACAGAAGCAAAGCCCAAACCAAACCCCACTGGAAGCAAAGCTCAGAACAAACTCACTGGAAACAAAACCCCAACCTTAACTACTGTGTTAGACTGTGTTCTCTAGAGAAACAAAACCAGTAAAGCTTATATATATATATAAATTTTTCTTAGGAAAATGGCTCACACACTCATAGAAGCTGCAAGTCCAAAGTTCTTGGATCAAACGTTAAGCTGCAGGCTTTTCCCGACTCACACAGCTGCAAGGGCTGAGAAGCTCAAGGTTGGCAGGTATTATAGTGGCTGTTGACTCCAACGCATGATGAATCCAAGCTCTCCAAGGCCATATGTTGCTCAAGGACAGTTGTAGGCAGCCGAACAGAATCCTTATCCACAGATGAGTGTCCATAAATACACTGGAAGCAGACCACACCCCTAGGGAAACTCCCTTTCAACGGATTGGCTACGAAACCTTAATCATCTGATCCCATTATGGGAATAACCCCATCACAGCTGCTTGAATCGCACAGAGTTGTGGTCCAGCCAAGTTGACCCACACCTGCAACTATCACAACTACATACCACACTTGGAGACGTCCGTGGGTCTCGACATCTCTCCTCACCTCCTCTCCCCCAGCTCACTTGTATCTCTTTTATATTTCAGAAGACAGTGACTCAAGACATGCTACAGGAATCCTGTCCCATTAACATAACAAACACAACCCGTTTCCAAAGCGACCGAACCCACAGTCCTAGAGGTTAGGATTTACAGAACGTCTTTTTCTGGGGGCCACGATTCAATGCAATGATGTTTGAGCTTTCTCTAAATGCCTCCAATTTCGATCATACCGACCCCAATGATCAAAGCTTTGCTTTGAAGCTCATTACCGCGTGGTGCTACCGCTCTTGGGTGTGACACTCCCCCCACTCCTGAGCCCCGTTTGCAGAGAAGATTGGTCGGCCCTTGAAGCTTCCAGGATGGACACTATTCTTAGTCTTTGGAGGTCATCTTTCTGCACGTTCACACTTTCTATCTGCAAATATTTTATGTCATCTTGGAAAACACAAAAGGCTGGCAGCCATCTGCTCGGCTGAACAGAAGCCCTGGTGGTGCCACTTGTAAGGACTCTGCTGCTAACTGGAAGGTCCCCAGTTCAAACCCACCCAGGGGATCCATGAAAGAAAGACCTGAGGACGCTCCTGTGAAGACTGCAGCTTTGGCAACCCCACGGATCAGTTCTGTTTTGTCGTCTAAGGGACCCTGTGAGTCAGAATTGACTCGTCAGCAGTGAATTTCTTCGGGACCCCCTGAATGCTCCTTACAAGGGGGAATGGAGATACTTCATCTCACATACTTTGGTCGTGGTGTCAGGAGGAACCAATCCCTGGAGAAGGACATCATGCTGGGTAAAGTGGGGTCAGCAAAAAATGGGGAGACCCTCAAGGAAATGGCTTGACACAGGCTGCAGCCATGGGCTCAGGTCTAGCAAGGATCGTGAGGCTAGCTCAGGATTGGGCAGGCTTCGTTCTGTCCTACGTAACATGCAGCTATGAGTCGGAGGCGACTCCATGGCAGATAACAGTAAGAAAACCTTCTAATCATTGCCCCTGCGGCCTGGCCCCTTCTTTGCAAGTCCAGGTGGGCTTGGGTGGGCTCTGTAGTTAGTAGAAAGAAGCTGAGTCTATGAATGAACTTGGGGCGACCTGAGAATAGACGTCTATTCCTAGCATTCACCCCACACTTTGTGCAAAGAGGACTTGGGAGATAGCAGTTGGAGGACAGGGAATGTGAGGGTGGCATCATGGTCTCTGGATGCCGTCCCTACCCTCAGTTCAAAAAGAAGGCTCCATTTGCTTGCAAATTTCTGCACAGTTTAAAGAACACTTACATGCATTGAGTCTGAACAGGAAACAAGTCAGGCTAAGTAGCAATTGGGAAGTGAGGGTGGAGCGTCCGATTAAACTCAGATGTTTGAATTTATTAAAACCATGCTTCAGGCAGATCTACTTGCAGGGAAAATCGTACACTGCAAGTTAACCAATGGGAGTCCGTCTGTGTGGACCACGTTTGAGGCACAAGACAGCATGATTGAGAGTTAGCGGTTGCCTCTAAACGTGGCATGTTTACATTTGAAGACACAAGCTGTCAGCCAGGTCTCTTTGTGGTGTTGTTGTTGTCTCTATTATACCGAGTCTAACTTACTGCCATTGAGTCGGATCTGACTATTGGCAACCCCTCCTTGGGTTTCTGAGGTGGTATCACTACGACTGGACTGGAGTCTATTGGCACTATTGGTAACTTTGACTTTACTGTTGTTGTTGTTGTTATTTGCCGTCGAGTCGGCCCCGACTCATAGCCACCCCTCCTTGGGTTTCCGAGGCAGTATCACTACGGAAGTAGGAATGCCCA
>NW_006922250.1:728874-729668 GCF_000298275.1 Orycteropus afer afer | reverse complement strand
CTTCCGAGGAGTGGCTGGTGGGTTTGAACCGCCAGCCTTCTGGTTAGCAGTCAAGTGCCTTAGACACTACTTCCCACAAAATGTCTCTGTGCTGTATTTCACTATTTAATGGGCCTGTGTCAAGCATCACTTCAACCCACCTCTGATTATCAGAAAGCTTAGATCTTTGTTGTTGGATTGTGTTATATCCCTCCCCCCCAAAAAAAGTGTCATCTTGACCGGCCCATGATTCTCCTTATTATGTAATTATCCTCCATTTTGATCTGATGGAATTACCCTTTATTGTAAACCCGCAACTCTGTGAGGTTAATGACACCACTTTTCTATCAGTTCGTGATATGTAGTGGCTTGTGTGTGACTGTGAGGCTGGAGGCTATGTCACTGGTATTTCAAATACCAGCAGGGTCACCCACAGTGCACAGGTTTCAGCACAGCTTCCAGACTAACACAGACTATGAAGAAGGAAGGGGACATCCAGTTCTGAAAACATTGGCCAGTGAAAACTCGATGAATAGCAGTGAAACACTCTGATATGTTCTTAGCAGGCATAGCAATGCTTGTGCAGGACTGGATGGTGTTTCATTCTGTTGTGCAAAGAGTTTCTCTGAGTTGGAGCTAACTCAGCAGAACGCAACAACAAAAACATGAGGCTAATAGAGGCTATGGTTTTAACGAGCTACGATTAGGTTGAGGAGCTCTGGTAGCATAGTGTCTAAGGCACTTGACTGCTCCCCAGAAGGCTGGCGGTTCAAACCCACCAGCCACTCCTCGGAAGGAAGGTTGGGCATTCCTAC
>NW_006922250.1:726557-728134 GCF_000298275.1 Orycteropus afer afer | reverse complement strand
AGAAGGGCTGTGTGTGCACAGGGAGACAGCTCGGGGGGCAGGAGCCCATGGAGGGATGGACACAGGGAAGAGGTCACTATGGGGAAGAAGTGGGAGGGGAGCTGTTGCATTGTGGGAGATTGTAGTCAATGTCATGAGACAAAGTGTATGTGAGCTGCTTTGTAAATTTGCTCTGTAAATTTTCATCCAAATCACAATAAAAAGAAATAATAATAAAATAAAGACACCTTCCCTCAGAACCGACACAGAGAGATATGCTTGCCCTAGACATGGTGCCCTGAGTTCAGACTTCTAACCTCCTAACCTGTGGGAAAATAAATTTCTGTTTGCTAAAGCCACCCCCATGTGATATTTCTGTTATAACCGTACTAGATCTATCTCCAAATTATCTGAGCTCCCAAAGCGGGCTGCATGGTTATTGCCACCTTCCACATCAAGATGGAACTTCTTGACGTGGCGTCGCCTCCCTCAGTGGTCTTCCCAGGGACCCTTCTCCGTCTGCATGCCCCACGCCACTACAAGCATGCAACCATGCCGCACGGCTCAACCACGCCCTGGCCTCACGGTGCCGAGGGACCTTGTGCTTCAATTGATGTGCACGTACGTTTGGAACAGGAACACTGAATGATGAAGACAAAAAGGTGAAGGTTAAAATGCTTAGGGGCCCCTTTTTGTGGTGGCCTGAACTTTGCTTTTGGGTCAACAAGGTAAACGTTTACAAAATAATTTGAGAAGTCTGCTTGGCTTGACGGGTGACGAGGAATAACTCAGACAGCTCTGGCTTGTGTCAGCCTTCCCTGTGGTTAGTAAGTGACTGGAGCTTGTCGCGCCAAAAGCTACATTGGTGGCAACTAGTCATCTCTCTCCTAGCACATGGGTAGTGAGCAGGAAGGGGCACCATGGTGTGGGGCAGGTGTCCTAGTGGATGTCATAGCCACCATCTCCCTTTTGTTGTAATGAGTTGGGAACGATGCCTTGGTTCTTGGAAATCTTTGTGCATTTTTTTTTTTTTTTTGAAAGCCACTTACAGGACTCCATTCAACTTTCTGCACTGTGTACGACATGGTGGTGGGTCCCTCATCCCAAACGATTGTTTTGTCTTTGTTTTTTTTTAAGGTTAAATAAAAGGATCTCCATTAAAAACAAAAAAACAAACAAAAACACTTTTATTGTAACTTGAGTGAAATTTTACATGCACATGCATTTTCTATTAAAGAGTTCATGCATATTTTGTTTTGCGACGTTGGTTGCAACCCCCACCACGGAACAGTTTCCCTCCCACCTGCTCCCTGTGGTTACCTCTTCCCCGTGTCCTTCTTTCCTATGCATTCCTGCCCCCTGAGCTGTCTCCCTGTACAAATGCTGCCCTTCTGGTCTCCCACGGTTCACTGTTCTAAGAAGTGCCCCTCTCTGGTGCAATTTCTCACCCTGTAAGCCTGTCTGTTGTTGGCTGACAGTTTGTGCTCTTGTTAGAAGAGGGGAAGTTAAAGAATGGGGAAAGCGAATGGTGTTATGGGCCCCCAAAAATGTGTGTAAATAGTAGCCTCTCTACTGGTGAAGGGTGGCGGTTCAAATCC
>NW_006922250.1:723702-726026 GCF_000298275.1 Orycteropus afer afer | reverse complement strand
GTCCTCTAGGGGCGCTGTGGGTCAGAATGGACTCCAGGCAGTGGGTATGGTTTGGGCTTTGCTTCTGTGAAGATTGACAGCCTTTGAAACCCAATGGGGGAGGTCACTGGGAGTGAGAATGGACAGTGAGTTTGCACGGCAGTGAATTTGGTTTTTGGTTTGAAAGGTGATGAGGGGGCAGGTGGGTTCAGTTCCACAGTCACAGGGGTTCCACCCGTCTCCATCTGACCATCAATTCTGGTCTTGATGCATGATTTTGAATTTTGTTCTACGTTTTCCTTCCACTCTATCCAGGACCTCCTGTAATGATCCCGATCAGAGCGGTCAGCCCTGTGAGCCAGACACTGTCCACTTCTGGTCTCACGGTGTCATGCCTGTGGTTCTCATGGTCTGTTCGTCCTTTGGACTGTTTTTTCCTAGAGTCTCTGGTCGTCTCCTAATTTTCATGAATTTCTGCTTCCTCTTCTGTCCAATGCCTGTCCCTCCTGGCTGCATGAGGGTCACGCTGGATTTTTAAAGCAAAACAAAACAAAACAGGTATCATGGAGTGTGCTCCAAATCGTGCTGACCCCAAGCCAGTCAGAGTAGAACTCCACTCCATGTGGCTTCCAGTGCGTGATTATTTGGGAAGCAGATTGTTGTGTCTTCCTTACGAGGCACCTCTGGGTGCCTTCAAACCACCCGCCGTCTGCTTAGTGGTGGAGTTGTCCGTCCCATGCTGACAGGTGGGCTATGCGTCTTTCAAATTTTGGCAATGGCTTCTGCAGCATGCAAGTGCGTTTCAAACCCTCAGGCCTGTCTGCAGCCAGAAACCATCTGCAGGGACTGAGTGGGGGGCGCCCCCAGCCCTGCAGTTTGCAAGGGTCACGCAGAGTCCCAGTCAAGGCCAATTGCTCAGTCACCCCCGTGCACGGGCTGCTTCATAAAAGCTTCCTTCTGTCCAAGTGTGTTGCCTGCTGGAGACCTCGGGCACCCTGCCTTGTTCAAGGAACAGCTGCGTGGGTCCGCACTTTTGAAGCGTGTAGGAAGGAAGCGGCTCTGCTAAGCCCAGGCAAGGGGCTGGGGGCCAGAGGGAGTGTCTTATCCTTCATGATGCTCCTTCAGGCCTCCTTTCCTTCCCCCTCCGTTGATTGGAGGGAGCGCAGACGCTCGCCAAACTGAGTCCCGCCCTTTCCTTCAGCCTGGCACCTGCATCCCCCGCAAACCCTCAGCCCCCTCAACTCCACTCTGCACGACGGGTGGCAGCTGGAGAGGGCAGGGCACGCCTGGACTTCCAGGCCGCGTCCCCTGCAGCTGTGGCCCGCGCGGTCACAAGGCGCGCCGCATAACTTCCCTTCATCACGCAATCAGCGCGCAAAACCCATCCAGATGTGCGCGGGGAGCCGGCCCCGGGTTACGGCCGGGACAGAGGCCACGCGGGGGTGACGTATGTGTACAATTAGGGGCCCGCGGCGGGAGCACCGAGTTGCCTACGGAGCGCAGCGCTGCAGTCACCTCTAATTGCACGCTCGGAAATTACTCGTCCTGAAAGAGCTGGGAGCCCCCTTTGGCTTTTGTGCCCCTGGCAACCGCGTTGCCTCCTCAAGGGCCACGACTCTCTCTGGTGCATTCATATCATTGCCGTGCAAACCAACATGGTGGGTCTCCTCCCAGCCTGGGGTGGGAGCTGCCCGGCACGTTCCACTGGTACATGCCCCAAGCCCTCCAGAGTCTCTGGAAGAGACGCAGCTTGGGGTGGTTGGCAGTGCTGCAAACCATGGCGGGCTGGTGCAAACGGTTAGACTCTGCCCTGCGGACTGAGAGGCTGGCGGCTGCAACCTGCAGACAGGTGCCTCGGAAGGAACACCTGGCAACCTGCTTGGGAACGTCACAGCCTTGAGAACCCTGTTGGAGTCAGCTCAAGGTCAGCTAGCCACAAGCCTTAATATAAAGCCCGCAGGTGAAGGGTTAAGAGAACATATTTATGTCTTCAAGGTTCTGGAGGCGGGAAGTCCAAGTGAGGGTTTTTAGGCCAAGTGGACTCCTTCCTTGTCAGCAGCCGGGGTGTCCCCGGCTTCCTCAGTGGTCCTCATGGGACGTGTGTCTTCCCCACTGTGGTCACTCACCTGTGCCTAAGTGGCTCTTGTCTACAGTGCAAAAAGGATTAGGTGTAGGGCGCCATCATACACTGATACACACTCATCAGTCTAATCCAGAAAATTTTATTTTCAACACAGGTATAAAAATCCCAAACCAAACCCTGGGCCATGCAGTGCATTCTGACCCACAGCGCCCCTAGAGGACAGAGTGGAACTGCCCACAGGGTCTCCAAGGCTGTCAATCTT
>NW_006922250.1:717741-723118 GCF_000298275.1 Orycteropus afer afer | reverse complement strand
TTTTTCCCATTGAGGGGCTGGTGGGTTCAAACGATTGCACTTTCATTTAGTAGCCCAGCACAGTGCCACCACAGCTTCTTCTATAAGGTTTGTTGTTAGGGCCCATCAACTCAATTCCCATTTATCATGACCCCATGTGTAACAGAATTAAAACACTGCCCGGCCCGGCCCCAGCCTCACAATCCTTGCTGTGCACAAACCCATCGTTGCAGCCACTGTGTCAATCCATCTCGTTGAGGGCCTTCCCCTTTTCTTGCTGACCCTCCACTTTTCCCAGCACGACGTCCTTCTCCAGGGACGGGTCCCTCCTGACATGTCCAAAGTACGAGAAGCAAACTCTTGCTATCTTTGCTTCTAAGGGGCAGTCTGGCTGTACTTCATCCTACACAGATCTGTTTGTTCTTCTGGTAGTCCATGGTGTATTTAATACTCTTCACCAACCAGAATTCAAATGCATCGATTCTCCTGTGCTCTTTCTTCCTCATGGTCCAGCTTTCCCATGCATATGAGGCAATTGAAAATACCTTGGCCTGGGTCAGGGGCACCTTAGTCTTGTAGGAAACCCTGTGGGGCAGTTCCACTCTGTTCCTGTAGGGGTGTGTGGGTCACAATGGAGTTGACGGTAATTAATCACAGAAGACTGCTCAGTTGTTGAATCTAGCTGTCTCTCAGGATGATCCAAATGCCATTTCCTCACTGCCAAGTGGAAAGGGAACAACATTCCTAAAAAAAAAAAAAACAAAGATGTCACTCTGAGGACTAAGGTGCACCTAGCCCCCCAAGCTATGGTGTTTGCAATTGCCCCCTATGCATGTGAAAGCTGTACAATGAATCAGGAAGACCGAAGTAGAGGTGATGCCTTTGCATTATGGTGTTGGTGAACAACACTGAATGCACTGTGCACGGCCAGAGAATGAACAAGCTACCAGAATGCTCTTTAGAAGTGAGGGTGGTGAACTTTGAATTTGCTTCCTTGGGAAACAACATGAGTGTGATGGTTGGGGTTGTGTGTCCGCTTGGCTGGACCCCAATTCTGAGTGTTTTTAAGCAGTTACAATGAGATTGTTCCCATGATGAGATCGGATGTGTATGCTTTGAGCAGCCAATGCGTTGAAAGGGAGTTTCCTTGGGGGTGTGATCTGCTTCCAATATATAAATGCATGTCCTGGGAAAACTGAGGAACTTCTGTGGACCACCATCCTGTTGGGCTTCCTACAACTGTCCCATGAGCTAACGGTCCACCATTCTGCCTGCTGATCTTGGATTCGTCATCTGTCAAAATCAGCAGCTGGTTATACCGCCTGCCAACCTGGAGCTCGTCAGCCCCTGCAGCTGTGTGAGTCAGGAAAAGCCTCCAGCTTGACATTTGATCCAAGAACTTGGGACTCGCCAGCCTCTATAACTGTGTGAGCCATTTCCCTAAGATAAATTTCTCTGTCTCTCTGTCTCTCTCTCTATATATATAAGCTTTGGTGGGTTTGCTTCTCTACACAAACCATCCTAAGATAATCAGGAAGGGCCAATCTGTACAAAAGAACATCATGATGCAATGATGGGTCTCTCATCATCCAGAACAAAGAAGAATGAAGGAAACCAAAGATGCATGGAAACAATTAGTCCTAGTGACTGGCCACCATGCGATCCTCAGCCTATATGACTATGAGACCAGAAGAACTAGATGGTGCCCAGGTACCACTGCCAATCACTCGGAGGGGGGTCTATGTATGAGATCCTGGATGGAGTGGGAGAACAATGTGGAACACAATTCAAAGTTATACAGAAAAAAAAAGGGACCAGTTTTACTGGCCTGATAGATAATGGTGAACCCCTGAGACTATGGCCCCTAGCTGCCCTTCAGGTCTGGAATTGAACCAGCCAAACAAAAGAGAGGCATATGAACTGAACATGTACCTGAGGAAGATACACTCCTTGGAGAGATGAATCATGGGAGAATAGAAGGGCTGTGTGTGCACAGAGAGACAGCGCAGGGGGCAGGAGTGCATGGAGGGATGGACACAGGGAAGAGGTAACTATGGGGAGGAAGTAGGAAGAGAGCTGGTGCATTGTGGGGAATTGCAATCAATGTCATGCAACAAAAGCTGTATGAACTGTTGTATGCAAAATGAATTAGCTCTGTCAATGTTTACCCAAATCACAATAAAAATTACGAAAGAGAGAGAGAGAGAGAGAGAGCATCATGCTTGGCCTAGTAGAGGATCAGAGGAAATGAGGAAGACCCCATGAGAGGGAGTGACACAGTGACTGCAACGATGAACTCCAGCACACCAGTGACTGGAAAGATGGCACCAGGCCAGGTAGTGTTCTCATTCTATTGAGAATCAGAGATGGCTTGACAGCACCTAACAGTAACAGCAACAGTCCTTGGTTAGGGTAATCTCCATGGAACCCCAGAACACTGTGTAAACCCCTGTTCAATTAGGAACTAATGACATAACAGTTTTCATTTATTCCTGTGTGTTAACTGGTTTTAAAACGCTGCTTTCCATCAGCATGGTTTTACGGCAAGAAACATTGCAAGGGTGCCATCCCTGGGTGTGGCAAATGGTGATTGCATTCGGCCATTGACTGGAAGATTAGAGGTTGGAGGGACTGCTGCAGAAAGACCGGGCAATCTACTCCTGAAAAGTCAGCCACTGGCAACCCTCGGAAACACAGCTCTATTTTCATGCGCATGAGATCACCCCGAGTCAGGCTCCACTTGACGGCAAGTGTTTGTTTCTTGAAGACCCCCATGGCCCATGAAAAGCCCAAACCAGTGAATGAAAAACCAAAGGACCTCTGTTGGTAGGAGGTATAGGTTAGGCACTGCTGCTTTATAAATTTCCCCAAAACTTAGCAGCAGAAAACAAGTGTCTGTGAGTCAGCCATCAGGTTCAGCCTATCCGTGTCTCCTGACTTAGAGCCCCTCTCTGGCTGCAGTCAATAGTGCCCAGCCCATCGTCATCTCTAGGGCTGACTGGGGGAGAAACGGCTTCCGGACTCACTCAGGTTGCGGCCAGCAGTGCTCAGAAGACATGCTCCCAAGCTCAGTCACGGGGCTTCCGTGCAACACCGCGGCCGGTCTCCCTCCCCACCATGGAACAGAAGAGAAGGATCCAAGATGGCGGGGAGCTCCTTTGTGTCTCTGTTTCAGAAGCGACCTCCCATGACTTCTGCTACATTCTAAAAGGCTCACACATCCTCCTCATGTTCACATGGGGGAGCTGCCCAATTTGTGGCCCCAGGAGGCTGAGTCATCTTGGAGCGTGTCTGCATGCAATCCAGTCAGTCCCTGACCATCAGCACATGGTACTTAATTAAGGAACCTGCACTCAGCCATGACCCGTGGGGCACAGAGGCGGGTCCTCTCTGCGTGTCTAACTGCTCCCTGTCTTGCACCAACGGCCCTTGTTTCCCTCTGTGGGACTTTGATTCAAAGGCTGGCTCTTGCACCTCTAGAAGCCTGCCCCAATTCAGTCCACTGAGGGCTGTTCTTACCATGTGATCCTCACAAAGTTTTGCTCAGGGGTCTCAGGTCAGGCCAGTTCCTCAGTGTGAGGGCAACAGAGATGAGTTGGACCCTGAGACAAAGCCCCTAGGAGTTAGGACCAGTATGCGGGTCACTCTCAGTCCTGGTAGTAATAGCAGCACCAGTATGACACTCAGTGTCACTCTCAGGTTACTATAGCCTCAGCATTTAGTAACAGCATGTCTATCAACGTCAGCATGAGTTATGAACTGCTCCATCCAATTGCCTGAAGATCAACCTCCTCGTAGGAGATGCCAAGACTCAGGCTGCGAATGAACCAAGTGTTGTTTTTTGTTGGTTTGCTTTGTTTTTCATCTTTGGAGGAAGCACACTGCCTCCTCTTTCTCCTGCAGAAAAGCTGGTGAGTTCCAAGCACATTGCCTTTGGCAATAGACTGGATCCTAAAAGAACCTTGGAACACGTGGCTTTACCAGAGAAGAACGGATGGTTCCTTTATTTTTTAAAAAAATTAGTGTGTTAATAGACATGGGGAAGCCTGAAGCATTTTGCAATCCGTGTTCCTCAATTAGCCGTGGAGTCATGCGTATATAATTCCAGGAAAGGGCAACCATCCCAGACTCTGGCTTACAACCACATGGACCCCCAAAAGGAAAACATTTATTTTCAGCATTGAAATCGTTATTAAACACGACACATACTGCAAACATTTCTTGGAGGAGAAACGCAAGCCTGCAATCAGGCGTGTGAGGACCCCAGATGTACACCATTAAGTTGTCTGCGAAAAAAAGCATTTTCACGCTTCCCCAAAGACTGCTTCCCTGAAGACTGACAGCCTTGGAAACCCTGTGGGGCAGTTCGACTCTGTTCTCGCAGCCACACTCATCAGTAAGATCTTGGACATGAAGCTGTAATTGCGCCTTGTCGTTCTGGGGAAGTGGGCAGGAGGGTGTTGATGTACGGAACCGCAGAGACAAGCACGGTGGGCATGCAGCCCAGGACAGGGAGGCCAGACCTAACCATGTCTGCGCCCACGGGCAGTGGGTACATCATGGACACTGCATCTTCCGGAAGCTTCCGGTTCGTTCTAGAAAGCTGTTGCTGCAGGTCATTTACTGCCTTGGAACGGCACAGTGCCCCAGGAATGCTGTCTCTTGACTCAGCAATGCTTGAAGTGCCCTGCGGGACGATTTCTTCATATTGTTTTATTTAAAGGAAAGACACTGGGGATACCTTGCCCCTCTTGGGCCCCTGGGGAAGGCGAGAAATTCCGAAAGGGCATGTAGGGCTGCAGGGGAGTCTCCCCCCCACACACACACCCCAGCAGGGAGGGCAACCCTTCGCGTGAGCTTGAAACTGCAGGACCCATTTCCCCCCCAGTGTGGACAGCTGCTTTTCTAATCAACCACTTTCTTTACATGCAAGTGCTTACTTTGTGAAAACAGAAGAAAGGAAGAAAAAACAGAGGTCTTCCAATATCGAGAAAGTGTGGGGAGACAAGAGGAGTCGAGGTTGTCTCACTAGTCTGGAAGGAGCCCTAGTGGCACACTGGTTAAGCGCTTAGCAGTGAACTGAAAAGTCTGCTAACCAACTGAAAGAACTGCCCCATAGGGTTTCCTAGGCTGTTATCTTTAGTGCAGCAGATGGCCAGGTCTTTCTTCCGTGGAACCTCTGGCTGGGCTCAAACACTGACCCTGCAGTTAACAGCTGAGTGCTTACCCATTGGGCCACTAGACCAAAAAAACCTGCTGCCCCGGAGTGGATTCCAACCCACAGCGCCCCTAGAGGACAGAGTATAACTGCACCACAGAGTCTCCCAGGCTGTCAATCTTCACGGAAGCAAAGCCCAAACCACACCCACTGCCGTGGAGTCCATTCTGACCCACAGCG
>NW_006922250.1:709811-715723 GCF_000298275.1 Orycteropus afer afer | reverse complement strand
GAACTTGCTTGGGCTCTGTGTCAGTTTCCTCTGGAAGGCGGACTCACCCTGCGGCCCCCCCAGTGAACACACGGTGATGAATGACTCCTGCCTTCACGTCAACTCCCAGAGGGACAGCCGGCTGCCTGCCAGCTACTGCATGCAAATGCATCCGGGACGGCTTAATGCGTGTGGCATAAAGAGCGGCTGTTTACAAAAACCGACTTGCAATAATACCTCTCGTGCAGGATATGGACAGAAAATCGCGGCATTCAAAGCTGGCAAATGACCTTCCCTTCCCAAAGCTTCTTTAATTAATTTAAAGCTTTCCTCGTTGAAAAGCACACACGAGAACCCTTATTAATCAGGGGAGGTTTCAGATGTTATCAATCATTTTTTATGTAAACTACCATCTCATGAATACAACAGGGTGTGAAGCTATGGTGGTTTGATTGATTTCCCTAAATGGACTTTTCCCCTTGAAACCCACAGCAAACCATTGGCAGTTAAGTGGTATCATAATCCTCTAGGGCTGCTGTAACATAAATACCAAAAGGGGGTGGCTTTAAGGAACAGATATTTATTTTCTCACTGTTCTTCAGGCTGGAAGTCTGAATCCAGGGCACCGGCTCTAGGGAAGGCTCTCTGTGGGCTCTGGGGGAAGGACCTTGTCTCTTCTGAGCTTCTGCTTCTGGGCAATCTTCAGTTATCTAGCACTGCTGTAACAGAAACACCAAAAGGGGGGAGCTTTCATGGACAGAAATTTACTTTCTCACAGTTCTGGAGGCTAGAAGTGTGAACTCAGAGCTCTATGAGAAGGCCCTCTGTGTCAGTTCCAGGGAAAAGTCCTTGTCTCTTCTGAGCTTCTGCTCTTGGGCAATCTTCACAGTTATTTAGCACTGCTGTAACAGAAACACCAAAAGGGGGCAGCTTTCATGAACAGAAATTTATTTTCTCACCATTCAGGAGGCTGGGACTTTAATTCAGGGTGCTGTCTGTAGTGGAAGGCTCTCTCTGTGAGCTCTGAGGGGAAGCCTTGTCTCCTCTTAGCCTCTGTCCTTCAGGTCCTTGGCAATCTCTCCATGGCACCTGCCTTCCCCCATCTGCACTTGTGTGTCTCTGAACATAAGCTGTACTTTTTACATCTTAGAAGCAGTTAGGTCTAATGCACACCCTGCCTTGGCATGACCTCATTAGCATAACAAAGACAACCCTGTTTCCAAATGGCCTTACATCTGTGGGCACAGGACGCAAGATTCCAATACAAAGTTTGAAAGACATAATTCCATCGGCAATGAGTGGTAAGTGGGTTTGCTATGGCCAGAGGTGGAAGGCACCATAATCGTCTCCCACAACCTTCTCTTGCTCCTGCTTTCTGGGGAATGAAGGCTCAGAAGACTTGGGGGTAGAAGGCAAGGAAAGGGGGTGTTTTGGTTCTCCAATGCTGCTAACAGACACAGCACAAGTGGATGGCTTTAACAAGCAGGAACTTACTCCCTTACAGTTTAGGAGGCTAGACGTCTGAATTCAGAGTGGGCTTTAGGGGCTGGGTTGAAGACCCCTTGACTTTGGGCTTCAGCTCTGCCTGTTGTCCCAGGCCCACCGTGGAATACTGTTATTGTTGTTAGGTGCTGTCCAGTTGGCTCCAATTCATAGCAAATGCAACACTGTGCAGTCCTGCACCAGCCCCCCGACCCTTGCTCTGCGGGAGCCCATCGCTGCAACCACTGCGTCAATCCACCTCATGGAGGGCTTTCCCCTTTTTCACGGACCCTCCACTTTACCCAGCATGACATCCTTTTCCAGGGAATGGTCCCTTCTGACAACAAGACTGTTTTGGTTACCTTATGCCTCCCTAACAGAAAATACCACAAATGGGATGGCTTGGACAAACAGGAGTTTATTCTTTTACAGTTTGGAAGGCTAAAAGTCCAAGTTCAAAGTGCCAGGCTCTAGGGGGTCGGTGAAAGCCCCTCGACCTTGGGCTTCAGCTCTGCCTCCTGCTCCTGGCCCATGGGAGCCGGAGGCATGTCTTCACTCAGGCAGCTGCTGGCTGCTGAGGGTGACAAGCCCAAGGCCGACAAGCGAAAAGGCACAGTCTTGATATCACCAAACCACACAGCAGGCCATGGATTCAGGTCCATTAAGAGTCACGAGATTGGCAGACCTCATGGCAGGTTGCTGAACTACGACTTGGCTCCATGCAGGATTCAAGCCATAAACTAGAGACCATGCCCCAGGCTTCTCCTTACACACAGGAAGCAGCCCACATTCCTAGGACAGCTACTCAGCTACCCCAGCAGATCCCACCGTGGAGTTGATGACCAGTCTCCTCACGGGGAACACTCCATCCAGCTGCCCGGCCACTCAGCCAGGCCCCGCCAAGTTGACACACAGCCTTAACAACCACAATGACCAAAGCAGGTGAGACCAAGTCTGGCCATTCTCGCTTCCAAGGAGCATTCCGGCTGCACTTCTTCCAGGACAGACGTGTTCCTTCTTCTGGAAGTCCATGACGCTCTGGAGAGATGAAATGCAGCTACGCACCCCAATGTCAGTGCAGTGCGAACATCATGCTGAGTAGACTAAGACGGGCGCAAAAGGACAAAGATCCCGTACTCCCACCAGGGGAGAGGTCCCAGATATGCAAATGCAGGCAGACGGAAATTAGGCTCACAGGCCTCCAGGGTGGGGTGGAGGTGTCTGTGGGGAGTTATGGCTTATGCGGGTGCAAAGTTTCTGTTTACAAAAAAAAGAAAAAAAAAAATCACTGCTGTTGAGTCGATTTGACTTACAGCAACCCTTCCTTGAGTTTCTGAGGCTGTATCACTACAGAAGTAGATTGCCCAACCTTCCTTCCGAGGAGTGCCTGGTGGGTTTGAACCGCCAGCCTTCTGGTTAGCAGTCAGACGCCTTAGGCACTATGCCACCAGAGCTCCCAAGCTTCTGTTTGGGGGAATAGAAACATTTGTAGGCTAATAGTGGTGATGGTAGGATAGTGTGGTGAATGTAATTAATTTAACAATAACAAAACAGGAGAAAAATATCCAAGGAAGAGTTGTTGTCAGTTTACACTGCGTACATAGACAGTCATTATACAAAGTCATCTGACTTTTGTTCTGTTTTTCCAACAGACTGTAATAATTTGCAAAATGTATTAAGAAGCTCTGGAGGGATGGTGCCTAAGGCATTTGCCTGCTAATCAGAAAGTTGGTAGTTCAAACTCACCAGCCACTCCTTGGAAAGAAGACTGGGCAATCTACTTTCATAAAGATTCACCGCCTCGAAAACCCAAAGGGGGTCGCTGTGAGTCAGAATCGATTTGATGGCAGTGGGATTTTGGGATTCCTGTGTTAGTTGAATCATCGTATCTATGTACAACGTCTGTTTGTTTTTGTTTTAAAATGTCCTTCCTAGGAGTTTCATAGAATCAAAGCAGTTTTCTTCTCCACTTAGTCTGAGTGGACAGGTGGTGTCCACCGGCTCTAATTCCTTTGCTTGAGAACCAAGCACCTTGTCCACGTACCCACCCCCCTGATCTGTCTAATTACAGGCTACCACGACCTGCTTAAAATGTCTCTTCCTTTGGGGAACCTTCACTCACCATCAGAAAGGGATCCTCTTTATTGGACACAAAGCAGGTTGCCAAGGTAATCGGTAATTCATCTTTGACGTTGATCTCCAACTGCGAAGGGATGTGCGATTTTTTTCTTTCTGGACTCCTCTTGGGGCTATAGGATCACTTTATTATTTATAGATTAAAGAGTATTGTTCCTAATTAACACCGTTCTAGTTGTCGGTGGGTAGGATTGCTTGCTTTGAAGTTTTTCTGATGGTGCATTTTGGGAATTCCGCATGCAGCTCTCCTTGGCACAGTTTTGGAGCTTGGAACCGGTACTGGAGGCAATGGTGTGATGCACCCTGTTGTTGACGTGTCTCTCTGTGTCTCTATGCTCGTAGCAGCGCCACGCCCAGGGAACTCCGACTTCTGTCAGCCCGCAGGGCTCCCTGGTGGACGGTCCTAGGTGCGAATGCCCACACCACTCTCCAGTTCTCTTAACTGGAAAGGGGTAAATACCTAGCACAGAAGTGCCCCAGAAACATCCTGCTGGCAGAGCGGCGGAGAAGCCCACCCACGGGCTACCAGCTGCTTGGTCTGCACACGCAGATGCATATCGTGACTGGCAACGGCACCACCACTCATCTTCCTTCCAGGACTGCTGCACTTCCCAACTCTGCCATGCCCAGATGGCATTTCCAGTGGGTGGCACATTATCCGCCGAAATCCATGTCCACCCAAAACCTCAGAATATGGTCCTATTAGGAAGCAGGTCTTTGCAAATGTCATCACGTTAACATCAGGTTCTATTGATTTAGAGTGGCCCCTGAGTATGATGACTAGTGTCCTTTTGAAAGAGCTCGGGGGGCACAGTGCCACAGGCATTTGACTGCTGACCAGAAGGTTCGCAGTTCAAACCCGTCAGCCACTCCTCGGAAGGAAGATGGGGCAATCTACTTCTGTAAAGATTTACAGCCTTGGAAAGCCAATGGGGGTCACTATGAGTTGGAATCGACTCGGTGGCAGTGAGTTTAAGGGGCCTTTGGAGAAAAGGGTAATTTGGATCAGAGACAGAGGGAAGACATGCGCTTGAAGATGGAGGCAGGGACCCTGTGGGTGGGAATTGACTCAACGGCAATGGGTTGGGTCTTTGCAGATGTAATGAACTTAACATGAGGTCATCCTGGAGTTGGGTGGGTCTTAATCCTATATGAGTGGGATTTTTATAACCGACTAGAAGAAACACAGAGAGACACAGAGGGCAGACGGCCGTGAAAAGACGGGGCTGAGATGAGAATGATGCGATTCCAAACCCAGGAAGGCCTTGGACCACCAGAAAATGCAGAGATAAGGAAGAACTCTCCCCGCTAGAGCCCCTGGAGGGGCCAGCCTGGTCCACTCCTTGACCTTGAGCTCCTGGCTTCCAGAGTTGAGCGAGAACAGGTTCCTGTTTTTTTATCAAGCCCCTGTCTACACTGTGATGCCTTGTTACGGCAATCTCAGTACAATCATACGGTGTATTTCTCATGTCTGGCCCGTGTGGACAAACACTTTGCTCTTGGCTGCTAACCTAAAGCTTGGCAGTTCAAATGCACCCAGAGGCCCCACGGAAGAAAGGCCTGGCGATCAGCTCCCATAAAGATTGTTGCTGCGTGTTTTCGGGTCGATCCCAACTCATAGCCATCCAATTGGACGACTGGAACAGCCCCCTAGGGTCTCTGTTCCTCTCACCACAGTAGATCAGCATATTCTTTCTTACACGGATCCACTGGATGAGTTTGAACCACCAACCTTTTGGTTAACCATTGCCCTACCAGGCCTCCTTTCCACAAAGATGACACCCAAGGAAAAGCTATGGCATCGTTCTTCCCGGACACACATGGGTCCCCAGGATCAGAATTGACCTGACAGCTACAAGTATTTCCTGCCTCACAAGTGATGTCTTATCTCAATATTTTTTCCTTCTCAGATCCTGTAGAAACTGCAGAAAGTACCCCAAAATTGTAGCCTCTCGCTTCCACAGAAGGAGCCCTGGTGGCTTGATGGTTAAGCGCTCAACAGCTAGCCAAAGATCAGGTGATCTGCTTCCGGAAAGATCTTGGTGGCATTGTGTGGTAGCCCGTCGATTTTGGACTCGTAGGAAACAGGGGGTCTTTATGGGAACAGGATGCCACATCTTTTTACTGGGGAGCTGCTGATGGATTCCAGCTGCTGTTTTCTTGTCCAGCAAATGAGCGCTTAACGCTTGTTGCACCAAGAGTCCTTCTAATAAAGATTGACAGCCTTGGAGACCCTGTGAGCAGTTTCCAGTCTGTCCTCTAGGGGCGCTGTGAGCCGGAATGGACTCCATGCAGTGGGTGTGGTTTGGGCTTTG
>NW_006922250.1:704244-708901 GCF_000298275.1 Orycteropus afer afer | reverse complement strand
AGAAGGTCAGCAGTTCAAATCTACCAGCTGCTGCACAGGAGGAAAAGGAGGCAGTCTACTTCCTTAAAGATTTATAGACTTGGAAACCAACGGAGGGTCTATACGAGTTGGACTTGACTTGATGGCAGTGAGTTTCATTTTGAGTTTATATATAATTGTACATGTATCAATTATATAGTTATACATAATTATGTAAGGCACTCCGGTGGCATAGTGCCTAAGGCATTTGACTGTTAACCAGGAGGCTGGCGGTTCAAATCCACCAGCCACTCCGTGGAAGGATCTACTTCCGTAAAGACTTAGTGCCTTGGAAACCCACTGGGGGTCGTGATAAGTTGGAATTGACTTCATGGCAGTGAGTTTGGCGTCTATCTGTCTGTCTGTCTGTCTATATGCAAATATATAAACCAGCTGCCATTGAGTCAAGTCCAACTCTTGGGGCCCCTTGTGTGTGTGTCAGATTAGAACTGCATTCCACGGGGTTTCCAGCCAATGACTTTTGGAAAGCAAGACGGCCAGGCATTTGTTCCGTGATGTCAATGGCTGGACTCCAACCGCCAACCTGTCAGTGAGCAGCGGAGCAGATTAACCCTTTCCAGCACCCACGAAGCCTCCGGAATGCCAGTGAGTTCCTCTTGATCTATTCAGATTCATACAAATACATGCCATATATGTGTCCACATACATAGTCCTACACATGCATGGGTGTGTCATGTGTGCATTATAAACCAGTTGCCTTGGAGTCCACTCCCACCCATGTGTCAGATTAGAATTGTTTTCATGGGGTGATTTTTAGCAAGTAAGTCTCCAGGCCTTTTGATCCAAGGCAACTCTGGGTGGACCCCATCCTTCAACCTTTCAGTTAGTAGCCGGACAAGTTAAGTGTCTCCACTCCCAGGGTCTCTGGATCCGCTTTCTGAAGCTAGAATTCACATGCTGTCCAATGCATCTATTTAAGGCTTCTAGTTTACTCACAGTTGTTTGAATCAATCACCGCGGTGGACTTTGGAACATGTTCATCCATCCAGAGAGAAACTCCACACCCCTGCCCCATCACCCCTCAACACCCCCATCCCCCTCAAGTCCTACCCAAAACTAACCCACTGCAGTCAAGTCGATTCCAACCCCCAGAGGCCCCGTGTGGGCACAGGCCAGCTTCTCCACAGGCTGGTAACTTGTGGAAGATTGCCAGCCCTTTTGTCCGAGGCACCCGGGGCTGGACTCCAACGTCCGATCTTCCAGGTGCTCTTCCCGCGGGCGCCCACTGTTTGCAACACCTGGGAACTCCATTCCAGCACGGTGTGGAGACTCAGACTAGACACCTCTGTAGAAATCAGGACCCCGTGTGCAAGTCTGAAGGACAGTCAGTAGGAACACATATTCTTGATCATTCCAGGGCTGGACAGGCTGAGGGGCAGAGGGTTAGCGTGGATCCTGCTGATCTGTTTAAGATGCCCCTCGTGTTGTGGACTGAATTGTGTCCTCCCAAAATATGCATCCACTTGGCTGGGCCGTGATTCTCAGTGGTTCGACTACTGGATAACAAGGTCATTGTCCTCTGTGGTGTGATCCAATGTGATCAACCCTGACTTAGAATCATGGGATAAGAGTGTGATACGCAACACCCACACTCAGGTCACAGCTCCGATCCAATGTAAGGGGAGTGTTTTGCCTACCTCTAGTGCGACTCTAACAGAAGATACCACAAAAGGGTGACTTTGACAAACAGGAGTTTGTTTTCTTGCAGTTTGGGTGGTCTATCTGCCTTGGGCTTCAGCTCTGCCTCTTGCTCCTGGCCCACGAAACTGGAGGCATGTCTTCACTCACGCAGTTGCTGGCTCCTGAGGCTGACAAACCTACGGTCAACAAATGAAATAGCACAGTCCCAAGATCACCAAACAACATGGCAGGCCACTAGTCCAAGTCCAGAGACAGTCCCAAGATCAGCAGGAAACATGGCAGGCTGCTGAATGAAGACTTGGCTACCTGCAGGACTGAAGTGTGCCTAAAGCTTGAGTCGACCATTCCCAAGCTTCTCCTTCTAACGGGAAGCAGGCCACATCCCTAAGGCAGCTGCTCACTGCAGATCCCACCATGGAGTTGATTGCCAGTGTCATCATGGGCAATCACTCCATCCAGCTGCCCAGGCACTCAACCAGGCCCAGCCAAACAGATACACAAACTGAACTACCACAGGGAGTTTCCTGGGGTGTGGCCTGCGTCACCGTTTATCTTACAGGAGGCAGAAGGCAGCGAGAGCAGGACCAGCTAGCACCAAGAAAGGAGGCTACCTGGATCCAGGTGCCCTGTGCTGGGAACCTCCCAGACCCAGAGGAAGACTTACACGAAGACACACAGATCTCCAGAGAACGTGGATCCCACAGATGCTAAAAGGAGGCAAGAACCTTCGTCTTAAAGTATAAGCTGAGAGAGAGAGAGAGAGAGAGAGAAAGACTTGTAGCTCCCAAAACTCTGGTGTAGGCAAAGAATACTGAAAATACCACCAACTGCCAGAAGTACTAACAAATTGGTCCCGGAGGAAGTGCAGCCGGAATGCTCCTTGGAAGCGAGAATGGCCAGACTTGGTCTCACCGACTTTGCTCATGTTGTCAGAAGGGACCATTCCCTGGAGAAGGATGTCATGCTTGGTAGGGTGGAGGGTCAGTGAAAAGGGAAGGCCCTCAATGAGATGGATTGACACAGAGGCTGCAATGAAGGGCTCAGGTCTAGGGAGGATTGTGGGGCTGGGGCAGGAACGGGCAGGGTTTCATTCTGTTGTGTGTGGGGTCACTGTGAGTTGCAGCTGACTCAATGGCACCTAATAACAACAACAAACTGTGAGAAAACAAGGCTCTGTTTGTGAAAGCCACCCCCTTGAAGTATTTCGGTGGTAGCAGCTCTCGAAAAGCAGCACACACCATTTATTCCGCTTCAGTGCACGCTGGGAGGGGGTGCCCGCCCCAGTCGAGGCCATCCTTGGCCAGCTGTGGTCCTTGGGTTTGGGATGTGGAGTGCAAAAGAACCCAGGCCATACAAGCATCCCATTCAAAGACTTTTTGGTGTTATTTGTGAACGCTGGAAATTAATAATAAATATCATCTTTGTTTTCTAATTTTCTTTTGGCCCTTTGATTTAAACGCTCGTGACAGCCCTGATCCCACCCACCCATCCAAGTTGACAAGGGTGACGTCCCCCCCGGTGCCCACGCTCCCCGTTATGCATAATCCGATGTTTTCTACGGTTTTAATTGAATCACTCCTCTCAAACTTGTTATTTTTAATTTAGAACATTTGATTTCTGACACCGGCCCCTCTAAGACATAAATTATGCAGGCTGGGGCCTTGGTTGTGCGTGCGATTGCAAAAAAAATAAAAAAAAAAAAAAGCCCTAATTAGGCATGATTAAAAAAAAAAAAAAAACTAAACAGAGACCTGTTAAATATGTGCATGTAACCATGTAAAAGGAGGCTTATTTCAGTCGAATTGCCTCATTTTCTTACTAAGAGATTACGTTCGGTTTCGTACAATTTAATTGATTGTGACAGAAATTGAAGAAACTGTAGGGTTTTTCTTCCCCCCTCTTCCTGAATATATACCAGAAATTGCATTACATGGCCTGTTGATGGGAATTTCTCCCACAGCTCATTGAATATAATTTTGTTAAGAGGCAGGAAAATTAAAATGAGGAAAACGGAAAGTGATCTGGCATTTTCTTTGGCAGTAAGAGCAGGGTCAAGACCGCGCTGGAGACCCAAGTTCTAACGACAATTAGAGTTACTGCCCTTTCAAACTCCAGCTAATGACAGCCAAAAGGAAAAGTGTGTGCGTTGGGGGGAGTGCAACTTTGTAAAAACAAAAGGACAACGGGCTGCAGCTAGCAAGGTAATGTCTGCACTGAGCCAAGCTGCAGCCAGGGAAGGGGAGGCGGACACGACGTGGTTTCCTCGGGGTGTCTCAGAAATCTGACTTGTTGTGGGTGTCAGTCCACACATACTGGACGCTGCTGGAGTTCCAAATCCTGAAACCTGTTGCTGTCGGCTGCTGCAGACAGCGCCCCACTAACCGTGACTCTGTGCACAGCGTGGCAGGGCGCCACCTGGTCCCCCGGGAGCGGTGGTGGAGGGGACCTTTCTGATCCATACAGTTTTCCGTGGCTGATTTTCAACTCGCTGGCCAGGATTTCCTTTTATTCGGTCTCAGTCTGGAAGCTCTGTTGAGACCGGGCCAGCAGCAAAAGTTCACAAGCCTCTACGGACAGACGGGTGGTCACTGAACATGAGGAGCATTGGCTGGGATTCGAACCTGGGTCTCCCGCACCAAAGGGGAAGATTCTCCCACTGAACCACCACCACCTCTGAACAACATGGAACCAGTTTGCTATTGAGAGGGCCTCGACTTTTGATGACCTCATACACGCCAGAACCAACCACCACTCAGTTCTGAACCATGCCCGCGATCAACTGGAGACTGGGGCTTGGTGATCAATAAGCATTTCATTGTCTGATATTTGAACGATGGCCAGGCATTTGTTCCTAGTCTCTCTTAGTCTGGAACCTTGAATGAAACCTGTTGAACATCACAAGCCTCCATGGACACACAGATGGTGGCTGCATATGACATGCACTGGCTGGAAATCGAACCCAGGTCTTCCTCACATG
>NW_006922250.1:702209-703719 GCF_000298275.1 Orycteropus afer afer | reverse complement strand
TAAAAAGGCACAGTCCCGATGTTTCCAAACCACACGGCAGGCCATTCATTCAAGTCCATTGAAAGTCCCCAGGTCGGCAGAGCATGGCAGGCTGCTGAACAATGACATGGCTACATGCAGGGTCCAAGCGTGCCACAAGCTAGAGACCATTCCCAAGGCTTCTGCTTATATACGGAAGCAGACCACATCCCTAAGGCAGCTAGCTACTCAGCTGCTCTCAATAGATTCCACCATGGAGATGATGGCCAGTCTCATCCCGGGGAATACTACATCCAGCTGCCACCACTTGACCAGGTCCAGCCATGTTCACACATAACCTTAACTACCACCCCTGGTGACATGTCCCAGGTAAGCAAGCCTAAGTCCTTGCTTTCCAGGGGAATTCTGGCGGTATTTCTGCTAAGACAGGTCTGTTCATTCTTCCAGTGTCCATGGTCTATTCAATTCTTTTCTTGGAACATACTCTGTTGCTGGGAGTTGCTGTTGGGTTAGCTCTGACTTAGCATATCCCCCTGGAGACAGAATGAAACGTTATTGCCCTTTCAAACTCCAGCTAATGACAGCTGACTGTTCTTGACGATGGATGGGGGGTTTGAGTTTCCTCTTTCAGGTCCTGTGTCCATTCACCTCACGGAAGTCTCCTCATTTTGGCTGGTCCCCCTTTTCCCAAGCATGACTTCTCTCTCCACTGATCGGTCGTCCCTGATGACATGTCCAAAGTCAGTGAGTTCAAGTCTTGCCATGGTCCCTTTGAAGGAGCATTCTGGCTGGGTTGCTTCTAAGACCGAATCGTTGTTTTTCTAGACTCCCGCGGTATCGTCAATATTCTTGGCCAGGATCACAGTTTGAAGGCATATTCCGGCTTTAGCCTTACACTCTCACCTCCTCACATAACTCAGGGAGAGACCCTCAACTTCCATTCAGATGAGTAGAACCCAGAGACCTGGGTTTGGTGAGATGGTGAGATTTGATGGGATGCTATCAGACTTGGGGCCTCAGGGAACTGGTCGTTCGCTGAAGGAACAGTAAATCATAGCAGACAGTGTAGGTGGCCAGGTCTTGTTCTAAGGTACCTAGGGTAGGCTCCAATCTCCAAAGTTTTGGTTGAGTGTATTCAACATTCACACCACTCCCAGGAGCTCAATGAAACAAATACACTTTCAGGAAAAGGCCTAAAACACACGTGGACAGGAATATTAGTCCCTCCAGACTGAGTGCGTTGGTTTCATAAAAGCATGAAGACTTCAATTTCTCAATGCCCCTCCCCACCTGAAACCCCTGCCCATTGTTACTCCCTCTTGCCCCCTGCCCCTCAAAGAATCACCATCCCCACTTTCAGAGTCACGTTCTTATTGTTTAATAGCTTTAGAACCTAAGCTGTGTTGCAGAGAGAGAGAGTTTAGTTTAGCCTGGTTTTGAGCATCCTATAAACAGAATAATAAACCTAACTGGTCTCAAGTTGACTTGTCTTGTAAAGACACTACGTGTGTCTGACGAGAACTGTGCTCCC
>NW_006922250.1:700836-701419 GCF_000298275.1 Orycteropus afer afer | reverse complement strand
CTTCTGAGCATTTTGAAGTAGGTGATTCCCAGGGCTGCTTGAGGTTGTCAATAAAACCAACTCACAAGACTATCAACTGCCGTTTGGTGGATAAAAACAGCTGGCAGGTCGCTTCTTAGCTGTTCATGTGTGCACAACAAGCTCACATCCTGTTTGTGGTCACATCACACAAATCACAGCCTGGAATCCCCGGAATTCTCCCTGGATGTGGTGGCTTTCACATGAAGGAGGCAAAGCCTCAGACTTTAACAGGATTGGTGGAAATTCTTGGATTTGGGGACTGCTTGAGCTCTGATGGTGGAGTGCCTAAAGTATTTGAGTGCTAACCAGAAGGTTGCAAGTTCAAACCCACCAGCCACTCTGAAGAAGGAAGATGAGGCAATCTACTTCCATGAAGATTTACCTCCTTGTAAACCCAATGGGGGTCTCTATGATTCGGAATCGACTCGATGGGTTTGGTTTTTTGGTTTCTGGACCACTACTTAACTGCCACCATTATCTTAGACACACACACACACGCTACATACAAACACCACATCTGGCCCAAACCTGACCCCTGGAACATTAACATCAGCCCAACAGA
>NW_006922250.1:698331-699511 GCF_000298275.1 Orycteropus afer afer | reverse complement strand
GTATGTACTGCAGTGTGTGAGTACCTGTGTGGGAGCATGTGTGACGGTATCTGTATGTGTCTGTGTGTGTGTGTGTGTAGCTATGGTGCAAGTGTCCACCACGTAGTGTGTGGTATGCATGGTGTCTTCTGTGTATGTGGGTCTGTGAATGTGTGTGTGAGCGCCTGTGACCATGTGGGGCGTGTGTGTGAGTGTGCATATGAGCATGTTGGGGGCTGTAATGTGTGTGTGCTGTGTGTACAAGTGTGAGTGTGTTATGAGTGTCTGTTGTTGTGGTTGTTGTTAGTGCTGTCTAGTTGTCTCCGACTCATGGCAACCTCAAGTACAACAGAATGAAATGCTGCCAGTCCCGGGCTAGCCCCACGTTCCTGGCCAGACCTGAGCCCGTCGCTGCAGCCACCGTGTCCGTCCATCTCGTCAGACGCCTTCCCCTTCTTCGCTGACCCTCCACTTTACCCAGCATGATGTCCTCCAGGGAATGGTCCCTTCTGACAACAGGACCTAAGTGGGTGAGACCAAGCCTGGCCATTCTCGCGTCCAAGGAGCATTCCGGCTGCACTTCCTCCAGGACAGATGTGTTCATTCTTTGGACAGCCCACGGTCCTTTCAGTATCCTTCTCCAACACCACAACTCAAGACATCAACTCTTCTTCGGTCTTCCTTATTCCTTGTCCAGCTTTTACAAGCATATGAGGTGATTGAAAATACCATGGCTGGGGTTAGGTTCACCTTAGTCTTCAAAGAATGTGGATGGATAGGTATCATGTGTGTGGTGTGTGTGAGTGTGTTATGAGTGTGTATGGATTGTGTGAGTGTGGTGTGTGTCTAAGTAGGCATGAGTGTGTATGAGTGTGGGGGTGTGTGTCTAGTGTGTGAACGTGTGTGGTGTGTGTGTGTGAGTGTGTAGGACTGTGTGTGGACTGTGTGAGTGTGTGATGTGTGTATAAGTGTGACTGTGTATGAGTGTGGGGTGTGTGTGTCTAGTGTGTGAACGTGTGTGGTGTGTGTGTGAGTGTGTAGGACTGTGTGTGGACTGTGTGAGTGTGTGATGTGTGTATAAGTGTGACTGTGTGTATGAGTGAGGGGTGTCTGTGTCTAGTGTGTAAGTGTGTTGTCTGTGTGCGAACGTGTGTGGTGTGTGTGTGAGTGTGTAGGACTGTATGTGGACTGTGTGAGTGTG
>NW_006922250.1:692276-697461 GCF_000298275.1 Orycteropus afer afer | reverse complement strand
TGTCTGTGTGTGCCTGTGAGTGTGGGCTGCTGCTCTCCAACCCTGGCTCCCATCACTCTGAGCCCCCCTGTGCCATAGACCCACCCGGGCTCCCCTCTGAGCCCCCCTGCCCCGCAGACCCTGCCGTGTGCCCCTCTGGGTCCTCAGAAGACCCGGTGCGCACCCCCGCAGCACGGCCCCTCGTGGTTGCTCTGTTGGCGACCTCAGCACCGAGCACAGTTTTCTCAGCGGACGTGTTGCTCCAGCAACCTCCCGGCACTTCCTGGAGCACAGCTCCTGCAACGTGCCCTCGTCCACCTCCAGGGGCACCTTGTGGGGCACCTCCATGTCTGAGGCAGCGCCTTGCAGGCGGGCTCCCGTGACCCGCTGAGGGGCCCAGTGGCGGCGGTCCAGCTGCTGCAGGCTGGACCCCACCCACCAGGAAGACTTGCTTGCAAAGTGTTTGTTTAATGTGTTGCTCATGACGGGCATTTTGCAGGAGCCATGGGGCTCTGGTTGAATCTGAGGTTGGAACCGTGTCAAGCGGGCTTTTAGGGACGTGTCCTCACCTTCTCCCACCACACCGGGTGCCAGCCCCACGGCCCCACGTCTGACTCCTCCATGGACGCCCCCAAGCTGGACAGGGACCCCAGCCCCAGGCCAGCTGGCTAGACCCAGAGTGTGGGTACTGCCTCCGGGCATCCCGAAATCCCTCCAAAAGACAGCTTCACCACCACTTGCCTGGAGAAGCTTCAAAGCCAAAGCCTGTCTCCAAGAACCACACACAATTCAGTCCAGCGCCTGTTCACTTTCTGGAACATTCCAGATCTAAGAGAACACCTCGCCACAGCTCCACGGCCAAGCCCTTTCTTAGCAACACCAATTCCTCTTCCAGGGACATTTCTATCCCTTCTCAATCCTTTCACTTGTGGCCAGATCCCACTTTCAACAGATCGTGTGTCTGCTAGGGACACCAGAAATAAATACACAAACAAGACCAAATCGGTTGCCTTGGAGTCAGTCCTGATTCTTGGCGCTTCCACGTGTATCAGGGTAGAACCGGGCTGCACAGCGTTTCCAATGGCTGGTTTTTCAGAATAGAGTGCCAGGCATCCCTTCCAAGGTGCCTGCAGGTGAATTTGAACCTGCAGCCTTACTGTGAGCAGAGACCTGCGCTCAGTGTTTGTAGCACTCGGGACTCGGTACAACGGTACAAGCTAAGGTAATATGAGGACACACTGCAGTCGAAAAGCAAATAAAATCACATAACCAGAGCGGCTGCCATGGACTCGATGCTGAGTCATGCATTTCCAAGGAGAACTGTGCTACGGGGTTTTGAATGCCCATCTCTGGATGGAGTAAAACCTTCAACCTTTTTGGTGAGCAGCTAAGGGCCACCATGGGTTCCCAGTTACAGAATGGTGTTGTTAGGGACTGTCTAGGCAGTTCTGACTCATAGAGACCCCGTGTGCAACAGAAAGAAACCCTGCCCGGTCCTGCGCCAGCCCCACAATCCTCACTAGACCTGAGCCCATCTCTGCAGCCGCCATGTCAGTCCATGTCGTTGAGGGCCTGCCCCTTTTTGTTGACCGTCCACCTTACCAACCATGATGTCCTTCTGAAAACATGATCAAACCAGAGCAGGTAAAGCCTGGCCATTGTTACTTCTAAGGAGCACGATGTATATATAAATACACAGAGAGAGAAAAAAAATTGTCATCAAGTTGAGTCTGACTCATGACACTGTGTGTGCCAGAGTGCAGCTGGGCCCAACAGTTTCCAGTCACTGACTTTTCAGAAAGAGATTGGCAGGCCTTTCTTCTGAGGCATGTCTGTGTGGACTCGGACCCCTAACCTTTCAGTCAGCTGCACGCCATCACCACCTGTCCCACCCAGAGAGGCTACCGCCTGTCCAGAAGACGTGCAATGAAAACATCTTCCGATAGTACCTGAAATAACAGTATGTTCTCTGCAGAGCGATGCTGCTGGTTCAGTGTGATCCATTGCCTTTGTTTTGGGGTCACGCAGATTCACGCCAACCCAAGAGGCAAATGCCACGTTTGCCTTTATTCCTTCTCTCCACTGCTTAAAAAATAAATAAATAAAAAATCATCAAGGAGAGAAATATAAAATGTAGATTTTCTACCGATGTTTTTCATTTCAACTCAAGACACACATGAGCTCCAGTAGGAAAGATACTAGGTGTCGTGACTGAAAGGATTCCTTCGCAGGGAGCATGGCTGGACCCCTTAACAGACCATCAAAAGCAGACCTGAGTCGTGATCCGACGGCTAATTGCGTATCGTGTTCAAGGAGGTTGATTTGTGGTAAAAACCAGTGAACCAGCCTGACAACAAATATAAGAAATACAAGAAATGGTTCGTTTCAGCTGCCGTTTACTGGAGACAGAGACTAAATGTACTTTCTGCTTCTGGCTTTTGCTGCAAACAGAATTCTTTCATAACGGTGGGAATTTGGCACCTGTAAGATTAAAAAAATAAAATAAAAAACTGCTGTGGAGTTGATTCCCACTTAGGACAGCTTCAGGTGTGGAACACTGACGATCCATACACAAGCCTGGTGCCTTGGCTTCCTTCCACAAAGCAACTGGTGGGTTCGAACCCCCAGCCTTTTGTTAAGGGGCTTAATGCTCTATGCACGACACCAACACGGCTGTTCCTCTCTGTTACCTCCCCAAGGGGAGCTCGTTAGGAGTCAAACTACACTTGATGACACCTAACAACAACAACAATTTACAGACTGGAGTCTTGAGTAGCTGCTGCTCCCTGAAAGGTTGATGTTTTGAAGCCATCAAGAGGTGCCTGCAGGGAACGGCCAGTCTGTCAACGTATTTCCAAAAAACCTAGTCACTGAAAACTCTGTGGGATGCAGAGTTTTTCTGACACCCTTAGGGGGCGCCAAGGATCAATGGCAGTGGAGTTTTTGTTGCTTTATTTTTTTTGGATACGAATATATAGAAACTTGCATCTCTATGGTGATTATGATTATTATTATTTTACAACAACCTGCAAAAATATTACCACAGCACAGAAGATAATATCCAGCAAAGGGAGGTGTGCTTGCCAAAGTTGAAAGCGACGTGGGGTATTTGTGTTAAAGTAGGGTGTGCACCCACCACCTGTCTGTCTGTCTGTCATCCTGCGGTGGCTTGAGTTTGGCTGTGGTCCTGGCAGCTGTCCCCTCAGTATTTCAAACACCAGCAGGGGCCTGCAATGGGACATCTGTTTCACTGGGGCTTCCAGACCCAGAGAGACTAGGAACAAAGGTCTGGCTTCTGAAAAGTCACCACGAAAATCTACAGAGCGCAGTTGTATCCTGACACACGTGGGGGCACCCGTGAGTCAGGGTTGACTCCATGGCAATGGGTTTGAGCTTTTGTTTTCTTTTGTTATTGGATGGCCCACCCAGAACACCTGGGCTAACTCAGCGTGAGGTCTGGTCTTTGACGCCAGAGTGAATTTTGTTTCCACTGCCCACAAGACGTCTGCTGTGAACAATATCATTCCTAAATACTTTCATTGTTGGTGCCCTTCTGTGGGAAATACTCAGCCCGTGTTGCCCTTGGGAGTGTGGCTAGAGATACCGGCCAAGTGATGTGGGACAAACTTCCCACCTCCTCCTTATTTCCTTTCTGGCCACCTCTTTCCGTGGAGAGAGTTGAAATGGCCATAGAGTCACAACTCCATTTGTTTGCAGAAAGACCAGCTCACCAAAGAACCTTCCTCAGAGGACGGAAAAATACCTCTACAAATGCAACATGATTTTTTCATTCCCAAGCGCAGGGAAGGCTGTCTCTAACTCTGTGTCATGTTCAAACGACATGATGCAAGAGAGGTCACAGAAGGGCAGGACCTAAGGGATCTTGGGGTTGCTGCTGCCCTGGTTGTAATCAAGGATGACATAAAAAGCAAACAAACACACTGTTGTTGAGTTGACACCAACCCCTGACGACCTGTTGTGTGTGTCAGAATGTAACTGCCCTTCACAGGGGTCTTAAAGGCTCATTTGTAAGTGGGTTGCCAAGGCTTTCTTCTGAGGCACTCTGAGTGAAGCCCAACCTTTCATCGGAGCTCATTCACTGTTTGTATCACTTCAAGGACGTCTTCAACTGACCTGTGTTTGTACCGTTGACCCTTGAGCAATGCGGTTTGAATTGCATGAGTCCTCTTATGTGCAGATGTATTTCCAGATGTGAATCTTGGAGAAGTTCAAGAGCTAACAGACACACAGCACGGGGATGAACAGAGACAACTTGACGGAGATCAGGGCGTCCCAACCCGTGCCGGAGAACGAGGACAGACACGGAGAGACAGCAGGGCCGTGAAACAAATTGACATTAGACAATCTGGGAGAAAGATTCCAATGACTCAAGATGACTTTATTTTTTTTTTAATTTTGAAGAATTTTTAGTGTTTAGTTTTTTAATATTATTATTGTGATTCGGGTGAAAGTTTGCAGAGCAAATTTATTTTCCACACAGCAGTTCATACATGTTTTGTTTCATGACGTTGACTGAAATTTCCCACCATGCAACAGCTCCCTTCCCACTTCCTCCCTGTGGTTACCTCTCCCCTGTGTCCTTCTTTCCCACGCATTTCTGCATTTCTTCCCCCTCCCGAGCTATCTCTCTGTGCAAAGACTGCCCTTCTGTTCTCCCCTGATTGATCGTTCTAAGGAGTGCATTTCCCCGATGTCAGTGTTCACCCCATATGCCTGTCTATTGTTTGTCTGGACGCCATGGGAGTGAGTTCAGCCCCAGACCTGAAGGGTAACTAGGGACAATAGTCTTGGGGGTTTCACCAGGCTGCATCCGAGCCATAACCCTGGTCTTTATTAAGATTGTGAGTTTTGTTGCACACTGTTCTCCCACTCTACCCAGGATCTCCTGCACCGATCTCTTTCCGAGTGAGTGGTTGACAGCGCTAGCCTAGCACCACCCAGTTCTTCCAGGCTCATGGTCATATAGGCTGATAACTTTGCCTAATTAAAAAAAAAAAAAAAAAGGCTGTGGAGTTGATTCTGACCCACAGCGCCCCTAGAGGACAGAGTGGAACTGCCCACAGGGTCTCCAAGGCTGTCAATCTTCACGGAAGCAAAGTCCAAACCACACCCACTGCCCTGGGGTCCATTCCAACCCACAGCGCCCCTAGAGGACAGAGTGGAACTGCCCACAGGGTCTCCAAGG
>NW_006922250.1:689550-691681 GCF_000298275.1 Orycteropus afer afer | reverse complement strand
GGAGACCCTGTGGGCAGTTCCACTCTGTCCTCTAGGGGCGCTGTGGGTCAGAATGGACTCCACGGCAGTGGGTGTGGTTTGGGCTTTGCTTCATGGAGACTGACAGCCTTGGAGACCCTGTGGGCAGTTCCACTCTGTCCTCTAGGGGCGCTGTGAGTCGGAATGGACTCCACCGCCCACAGCAAGGACAATTTTCCAAAGTGGTTTCAAAAACGTCATCCTTTCATTTGACAGTCGTTGAAATTTCATTTCATTCCACAAAGTGTTGTCTAAAGCCGACTGCTTTCATTTGGCGGGAGTGGTTGGCTGTGCCTCTAGCGCAGCTCATCTACAGTCAAATCGGGAAGGAGCCTTCAGACCGGAAGCTCCAGGCCACAAACGTCTGTGTCCACATCACCCATGGTCCTGGGCTGTCACGTGGCCCAACGCTCCAATCCACTCCATTCTGGAGAGTTTAAAAAAAAAAGCTGGAAGGTGGCTTTGAGAGCGTTTCACAAGGTCCCACACCCAAGAACTCCCGTGTCACAGACATTTTAGCAGCCTTTGGCCACCTGCTTGAATGTTTTATGCCAATATTGCTGGATTGTTTTGTTTTCAAATCACTGACATGCCATGACAAAGGCGAGGTGGAGACAGGGGAGTAGTGGGCTCGGGGCTGAGTGGTGTGGTTCAATGTGGGCTATGTTCACTTTTCATACAAATTTGCTCCGTGCGATCCTTCCCTTCCCCCCTCACCATTCTTGCTCGCTGCACCTTCCCACATGGCTCCCAGAGCTAAGTCATAAAGACCCAGCACATGGTATTTCTTTCAAAATGGTTCTTGGCTTTTTGCCCCTCGCTGAGGACGCTTGTCTGAGGGAGCGACGCTGACCCTTTGGGGTCCTGTGTGCGACCACCGTGCTGTGCATTCCGACGTGGGAAGCGAACTTCTAGTGGTTACATCTGTTCCTTGTGTCTGTCCATTTTGCGCGGCTAACTGCTGATGGTGTATGTCTGACTGCTGTTCTTAGCATCCGGGCTGTGTCCACGGGTGTGAGGGAGTGGGGATGAGTGTCGTGGGGGGGGTGTGTTTGAGAGGATGAGTCTATGTGAGCAGGCATGTGTGGTATGTGTGTGATATCTATGCTGTGTGTATTTGTGTATGTTGTGTGTGTACTGATTGTGTGTAGTGCATGCATGTGTGTGAACAAGTGTGCATGTCTCTGCATGTCTATGTTTGTGTGATGTGTGCTTGTGTTGTGATGTATGTTCACACGTGCATGTATGTATGTGTGCCTGTGTTGGTGTGTGCTCTGTGTACACATGTGTATGCATATGTGTGTGTGTGTCACCATGCCAGCATGTGATGTTTGTGTGTACATGTGCATGTAGGTGTGCCTGTGCTGGTGTGTGATATGTGTGCACACATGCATGTGTGTGGCGTGCATGCACACATGTGCATGCATTGTGTCATATGTGCGCGTGCATGTATGTGTGTGGTGGGTTGCACACGTGCATGCATGTGTGTGATGTGTGTATACATGCCCATGTATGTGCATGCATGTGCACATGCGTGTGCACATGTACAGGTATGCATGTATCTGTTCTGGCGTGTGATGTGTGTGCATGCATGCATGTGTGTGGTACGTGGACATATGTGTTTGTGTGTATGTTATGCGCACACATGCATTGTGTGTCGTGTGTGTACACAGGTGTGCATGTGTGTCATGTGTGTGCACATGTGTAACTATGTGTGTGTGCTGGCATGTGGAGTGTGTGCATATGTGCATGTGTATATGTTATGTGTGTGCACATGTGTATGAAAGTGCATGACATGCCTGCACATGTGCATGTATGTGTGTGTATGTATGTGGAGTGTGTGCACGCACGTGTACATGCATGCACATGTATGTATATGTATGCTGGTACGTGTTCTCCTCGCCCCTTCTGTCATCGTGGTGGCCCGTGCAGCCCCTCTGTGCACCACATGATGCAGGAACACCCCAGCCCCCTCTACTTGGCAGCTTTCAGGAGCCTTGTGCTGTCCACAGGGACAGCTGGCTTCTTACTACTCACTTAATTTCTGTTTTGCCTGGCAAGGCAGAAGGAAACTTTTGGACATGAACTACCTGTCCCCACCTCCATAAAGGGC
>NW_006922250.1:687636-689000 GCF_000298275.1 Orycteropus afer afer | reverse complement strand
GCCGCGTGGGAGGCAGGTGACGTTTATCTTCGGCCACCAGGACACGGGGAGCCCGCACCCCCGACAAGGCTGGTGTCCGGGCACGTCCCCTAAAGGAGGCCTGGGAGCCGCTTGCCCACGGGGTCCTGGTGGTGGCTTGGCTGGGAGAGCCAGGAGGCGTGGACGGGTCACTCCTGTGCGGACTGAGGTGACTTGGCTTCCGGCTGTCCCTGGGCATCTCAGGGCCGCGCCACCTGTGCGCTTTGGCACGCCCGCAGCTGGAGGGGCAGCCGGCCTGAGGAAGGAGCCGTCCTCGCTACGTTGTGATAACCGTGAAGTCACCGCCTTCCTCCCTGGGCTGCTTTGTGGGGTTGTATTGTCCCTCTCTCTCTCTCTCTCTCTCTCTCCTGCAGGAAATATGGCCCGTGAGAATCTCCCTGGGCTGCAGAGGAAAATACCCGTGCCAACAGCATAAATTCATTCAATACCAGGCCACAGAAAGCAGTGAGTTCATTCCTACGTGGTTGCCTGAAATGCATTCCAGGTTCCAAGGATGGAGCTGACCAAGGCAAAAGGCAAAGGTGTACCGCTGGCCATGTGCGGGCTAATGACTGAATCTACACCCGCAGGTGTAATCGACTCAGCGCTGGGTCTGAAAAGCGCCAGGACGCAGAAGAACCTCAAATGCACCCTGCAGCGTGGGAGCCGTCAGTGGGCCAAGGCTGCGCAGCGCGCGTGTCCTGCTAGGGAACGTCCCGGAAAAGCCTGGGCTGCAGAGACAGCAAACAGCTCTGCCCGGGGGGACGGGGGACGGGAGGATGAGCAGGGAACGCCCAGGCATTTGCAGGGCAGTGCCACTGTTCTACGTGACGCGGGAATGGTGGACACGTGGCCTTATGCATTTGCCAGAACCCACAGGACTGAACCAGGCAGAGTGAGCCCTGACGCACAGCGTGGGCTCTAGTCATGAACAATGTATGGATGTTGGGTCATCCATTGTAATAATGTAGCACAGGAATGCAACATGTTACAGTAGGAGAAACTGTGTGGATTGGGGGTGTGTGTCCGAGGGGGTGTATGGAAACCTTCTGTATTTCCTGCTCAATCTCTCTGTCGATCTAAAAGTGATCTAACAAACAAAAAGGGTGACAGTGGAAGTTTAGGACAGTGACATCGTTCTGGGTGATGCTGTCGTGGTGCACACATGGCATTAAGCATTTGTCAGACACCAGGACTGTGCAACACAGGGCGGGAGTCCTAACAGGCCCTGTGGGGTCTAGTTAGTGACAGTGTATCAATGTTGAGCTGTGCATTGGAACAATGTAGCACAGGAATGCAATATGTGTTGTCATAAAAAGATAACTCTGTGTGTGTGTGTGTGTGTG
>NW_006922250.1:682473-683731 GCF_000298275.1 Orycteropus afer afer | reverse complement strand
CAACTAAGTGTTAAACTATTTTGCTACCAGGGTTTCTTCAGAATTATAACTCACTTCCATCCAGTCGGTCTTGACTCTTTCTGTTGTTAGGGGCCATCAAGTCATCTCCGACTCATAGCGACCCCGTGTCCAACAGAACGAAACACTTCCCGGTCCTGCACCTGCCTTACGATCCTTGCTAGACCTGCGCCCATTGTTGCAGCCAGTGTGTCAATCCATCTCGTTGAAGGTGTTCCCTTTTCTCTCTGACCCTCCACTTCACCAAGCATGACATCTTTCTCCAGAGAATGGTCCCTTCTGACAACAGGACCAAGGCAGGTGAGACGAAGTCTGGCCATTCTTGCTTCCAAGGAGCCTTCTGGCTGCACTTCTTATAGGGCTCCTGTTCGGTTTCCTATGCCAATAATCTTTACAGAAGTAGACTCCCCCATTGCCCTTCCTCACAGTGGCTGGTGGGCTTGAACCGCCAACCTTGTAGTCAGCAGCCAAATGCCTTATATATCATGTCACCAGAAAAATGTAAATCCATGAGAGATTTATATAGACACCAATATTATATAAAGATATGTGTGTGTCCATATATATATGCAATGATTTGGGTTCATTACTCACAGTTGAGAGAGAACAAGTTGAAATTGTAAAGGAATGAAAAAATTATAAAGAAAGAGACTGGAAGAAAAACATAAACAGGACAGAAAAAGCCGTGGAAAAAGTCGGTCCATGTCCCCCCACAACTTACAAGGGGTGTTTGGGGGAGCTCGTGGGTTGACTGAAATAGTCAAGAATGTTCCCAGTCGTTGTGGCCAGTAAACCACCGTGTGCAGGCTGCCGGGCCGCGCTGGGGACAGGGCTGGGCCTCCTGGCTCCCATCCCCCACACTCAGTGCAAAAATGCCGGGCAGACCTGCAACAGCTTAGAGAACAAATGAGCCGGCCCCTTATTAGCCCTGCTTGCATGGCTGTGCAGCCGAGGGTCACGGGTGGACACATCCAGGCAGCTGCACGTGTGTTCCCTGAAGTTCTGAAAAGCAGGGTTCAGCAGAAGTTCCCAGTGAGCCCGCAGCAGTGGGAAAGACAGGAGGAAATCCCTCAGGGAGGCGACCCTGATCTCTGGGCAGAGGCTGGATCCAGGAGAGGATTTGCAGCTCAGAGCCAAAAGCAAAGGAAGTCCGTGGGGCTGAGGCCATAGGGTGCTCCTGCCTGCACCAGGGACAGCCACGGGAGCTGGGGTGGCCGCCCTCTGCTCCCACCAAGAGAAG
>NW_006922250.1:675185-676905 GCF_000298275.1 Orycteropus afer afer | reverse complement strand
CAAAGCCCAAACCACACCCACTGCCGTGGAGTCCATTCTGACCCACAGCGCCCCTAGAGGACAGAGTGGAACTGCACCACAGGGTCTCCAAGGCTGTCAGTCATTAAGGAAGTAAATTGCCACATCTTTCTCCCATGGAGTGAGTTCAAACTGCCAACCTTCTGGCAGGTGAGTGCTTTAAGCACTGCAGCACCACAGCTCCTTGTAACCTCTATACCTGTGTAAAGGAGTTGCAGTAGAGCAAATGGTTAAGTGATCACCTGCTAATTGGAAGGAGGATTGTTGGAACCTACCAGCTGCTCCATGGGAGAAAGATAAGGCAGTGGTGGTCAGTAAAGACTGACAGCCTTGGAGACCCTGTGGTGCAGTTCCACTCTGTCCTCTAGGGGCGCTGTGAGTTGGAATGGACGGCAGCAACAAGTGGTGGAAGGGAGTGGAAATTTTGCTGAGGGACCATTGATTTTCATGTTCCTGATGGTGACATGATCTCGCAAAGGAGAGTGAGCATGGTTGGACAATGTGAAGAAAGTAATCAATGTCACTGAATTGCACTGACCTGTACATAATGCAATCACTGAATTGGTGTCCATTCTGCCGTGTAGATTTTCACTAAAATAAATTAATCAATGCATAAAATAAGTTGTTTAAAATAATAAGAGGAAAAGCAAGATTTGTTTCCCAAACCTACATAAAGAGGATGGTTGAGATAGTGGAGTGATAAGAGTGGGGGCCAGGAGAGGAATGACAGGCACACGGGGAAAATCAATGAAATTAATGAACGCATTCCTGCAGGGGGTGGGAGGTGAGATGTTCTTCGATGCTTATATGCTTCTGTCTAAGAATAAAAGTATTTCCTAGAAATACTAGACGTGGCCTGAAGAAACAGAGAGGAGAGGGATCCGGGTGAAGTGTTAAGGTTGGAAGATGAAGTCGGTGCTTCTAAACTCTCCCGTCCAAAATGTACAATGACTTGACAACGGATACGGAACCAGGAAGCCAGAAAGAAGCATGATTTCCCTCAAGTGGAGACGGAAAGCAGATTAACAGAAAAGGACACTACAGAGCAAAAGCCAACGTCCGTGTTCTCGGGCACAGAAACATGACACCTTAAAAGGGGTGTTAGGGTGTCTGATTTGTCTGTTCTTGCACGATCTAATTAAAATGGAAGACCAGTAACCCAGCATGATTTTTTTAAACATAAAAAGAATTGTGGTGAAGATCGGCAACAAAATTCAATTCATAGAAATATTGCAACTACCTGATTCATTTCTCTGTAGGGCTGAGTTTCATATTTCACACAGACGCTCTGTAAGTTTATTATCATCTTTTAGTTTTAAATTCCCTGGTTTCTTTAGAGTTGATTTTAACTCTATGGAAGAAGAACATTCTAGGACAAAAAAAAAAAAAAAAAAAATTGACATTCTGGCTCCCCGATATTGCTTTTTTTTTTTTTTTTGCCTAAAGTACTTCATTTTCCACATTTAAAAGTCATAGCAAACATTTTCTGTGCTGCACGCCTGCCTCTGCAGTGACATTTGCAATCTTGGTTTAGATTATCTCCAGCTACCCTTCCTACTTGTCTGGAGCTAAGAGAAACTGTCACCTCACACCACCAAGCTGAAAGTTTAGAGAAGACAACCCCACTAATTATATATTAGATATAACATTATATATGGACTGCTAACCAGAAGGCTGGCAGTTCAAACCCACCAGCCACTCC
>NW_006922250.1:673800-675085 GCF_000298275.1 Orycteropus afer afer | reverse complement strand
ATTGCCCAACCTTCCTTCCGAGGAGTGGCTGGTGGGTTTGAACCGCCAGCCTTCTGGTTAGCAGTCAAGTGCCTTACTTAAGCACTATGCTACCAGAGCTCCTACATAACCACATAGAATATATAAAATATAATAAAAAATTATAAAAACATATAAATGATGTCGCAAAATACTATATAATGTGTCAAATTCAAACTCAGTGCTGTTGAGTCAGATCCGACTCCTAGCGACCCCTCCTTGGGTTTCCGAGGCGGTATCACTATGGAAGTCGATTGCCCAACCTTCCTTCCGAGGAGTGGCTGCTGGGTTTGAACCGCCAGCCTTCTGGTTAGCAGTCAAGTGCCTTAGGCACTGCGCCACCAGAGCTCCCATATAATGTGTATACATACAATATATAAAATTATATATACAAATATATGCACTAATAAATATTCTATACATACATATAAACTTCAGATATAAAATATAATAATATATAGATTACATAAAATTCTATTTTCAGAGCACTATACAACAATCATATATAAATATATGCCATAATATGAATTATATAAACATGCACATAATATATTATACACTTTTTTGCCACTAAGGTGAACAGAGTTGAGGTTTCTGTGCAGAAATCCTGTGAAAATTGTAAAATTAGGGAACCAGAATGAATATCGACAACCCCCTTTGAACACAATAGTAAGCAAACGGCAAATGCAAGATGGGCAGTTAGAATGGAAGCTTTGAGGATCCTCCTCTTCCCATCTGGACGTTCAGACGTGCAAAAGACAGCAAGCAAAAAAGTGGTTTCTGCTGCATTAGTACCTGGTCAAACCAAGAAGCAAGCATCGGCCAGGCATAGGGCCCAGACTCTGAGCACAGGCTTAGAAACATCCCAGCTGGTGGAGAGGGGAGCAAAGACACCTTCGTACCTCTGACAGTTTGAAAATCAGGAAACGAGTGGTCGACAGACGGTCCGTCGCAGCCTCTGTGAGTCCCAAGCGCAGCTCCAAACAGCCGCCATTCCAAAATGACACCATGCTCAGGAATGTGGACGGACTCCAGCAACATCTCCACCTTCAGCCTACAGTGAATCCCCCCCACAAATGAAACGCTTCAGCGGCTGCTGGTCTGACTGCTTTGTTTCCACCGAACGTGTCCCACTGAACACTGTGGCTTTGAATACTAACTGATTTAATGAACACAAAGTTGCGTGCAGTCTTCTGCAAATTTCTGCCATTGTCCAAAAAATTGAAATCATTTTCTTAACAAAGAGCACTCTTGTCTGTGTACAACA
>NW_006922250.1:661864-664995 GCF_000298275.1 Orycteropus afer afer | reverse complement strand
TTCTCGCCTCCAAGGAGCATTCCGGCTGCACTTTTTCCAGGACAGATCTGTTAGTCCTTTTACGAGTCCGTGGTATTCCGACACAGAGCTCCTACATAAGTGCTGTGCAAATGTCCATATGCAGTTTAAAGCTAGCAAGGGGCCAAGTTAGGATAACTTCTTAGCCACAGGTAAGGACCTTGAGGTAGTGAGTCCCTGGGCCTGTGGGCTGGGGACCGTGGTTGCAGGGGACATCAGGCTCAATTGCCACAACATTGTTGTTGTTGTTGTTGTTGTTATGTTGCCATCGAGTCGGGCCCAACTCATACTGACCCATCCTTGGGTTTCCAAGGCAGTACCACTACAGAAGTAGATTGTCCAACCTTCCTTCCGAGGAGTGGCTGGTGGGTTTGAACCACCAGCCTTCTGGTTAGGAGTCAAGTACCTTAGGCACTATGCTACCAGACCTCCTACGTAGTGCACAAAAATATTGTTCTAAAGCATGGGAGAAAGAAGGGCTGTGTGTGCACAGGGAGACAGCTCAGGGGGCAGGAGTGCATGGAGGGACGGACACAGGGAAGAGGCAACTATGGGGAGGGAGTGGGAGGGGAGCTGTTGCATTGTGGGAAATTGTGGTCAATGTCATGAGACAAAGTACATGTGAACCGCTGTATGGAAAGTGAATTTGCTCTGTAAACCTTCACCCAAATCACAATTAAAAAAAAGAAAGAAAGAAAGAAAGAAAAAACAAAAAACTATTGTTCTACATCTTACTTCAGTGAGTAGCAACTGGAGTCTTAAAAGCTTGCAAGGAACCCTCTAAGATGCAACTATTGGTCTCTCCTCATCAGGAGTGAAAAAAATATAGTAATAATAATGACTCTTGTTAATTGAGAGCCCAGCATCACCTTCTCTTATAGAAGTTAATAATAATAATACATAATAATACAGCCACTTTATTACCCAGGATTCCTAGCAATGAGAGTCTGTGAAATCAGTTACAACCTGTAACTGGAATCACTGAAACAGACTGCGTTTTAACCTCATCAAATTAGATTTCTCAAAGCTGCTGAAATAGGAATTTTATGCCATTAAACACGGCGACTCTTTTTTGTTGTCGTGTTTTGTGTGTTGTCAAGTGGATTCTGACCCACAGCGCCCCTAGAGGACAGAGTGGAACTGCCCACAGGGTCTCCAAGGCTGTCAATCTTCACGGAAGCAAAGCCCAAACCACGCCCACTGCCTGGAGTCCATTCTGACCCACAGCGCCCCTAGAGGACAGATTGGAACTGCCCCATGGGGTTTCCAAGGCTGCCAATCTTTTATTATTATTATTTTATTTCTTTAGCTTTATTGGGGTGAGAACATACACAACAAGATATTCACCAACATAACAACTTCCCCATTTACAGCTCAGGGACATTGATGACATTTTTCATGTTGTGCCAACATTATTGCTGTCCCTTTCCAAACTACTCCATCACCATCAGCTAAACTCAATGACCCCCATATGAAAGCGTCCACTCTTCCCCCTCCCTCCTACCCCTGGTAACCACTAATAATCTTTGGTGTATATATATAGATTAGCTTGGATTGGATTGTGAAATAAAGGCAAATATATATATATATATTTCTCCCCCCCCCAACTTATCTAGGGGTTTTCCCTGCTGTCCCCTCCTATCCCTGATAAGCAACAAAATTTCCTTAAACACGGCTATTCTTAAGACTAAGATGATAGTTTTACACTAAACCCTTTCTTTCCATATTTCACGCTTCCCCTTTATTTTCTGCACCATATGTTGGCTTTCAACCAAGAGAGATTTTCTGGGAAAATTTCACAAGTCCGTGCATCTACTTCGGAGCTGTCTGACCACACAGAAATTGAAGGGTAGTACATTTATGGGCATTTTTCAGATGCCTTTTGGAGATCTTGGTTAGACTTGTATTTTAAAAATGCAGACATCCTGGGTAAAAAAGCATGGGATGGCCAATCCGTGCTTCCCTTTGCCTGGGCAGCTCTCATCAATGAACTATCTGCTTACTCCAAGTTAGCAGCTTGCCAATACATACACACCACAGACATCCCACTGCCAGGGGACTTCTCTCTCATCTTCAAGGAAGATTTATGAGAGTTCTACCCAAGTACAAGGCAGAGAAGGAGACATTCCTGGAAAAAGATGTCACCTGCTCTCAAAGTTCAACATTGGGTACAAATTATTCCAACCACAAGTTTTCCAAAAGTATCTATTTGGAGACACACAGTTATTAAAACACAAATCTTCGTCAGAGGAAAGAAGATGTGGCAGGATTTTCCTGTAAAGAGCTTCCCTGTGTCTCTCTGTTATCTTGGCTTTCAGCTGAAGCTAATTCCAAGATGTGCATACATTAAATAGAGAGATATAAATAGATACACACATACTAGGCATAAAGTGTGGTTCTTGGTAGGTGTTGCTGGGTCATTTCTGACTCATGGTGACCCCGTGTATAACAGAACGAAACATTGCCTAGCCCTGCCCCAGCCTCGCAATTTTTGCTGTACTTGAGCCCACTATTGTAGTTGCTGTGTCAATCCATCTAGTTGGGGGGTTCCCCTTTTTCTCTGACCCTCTCCTTCACCCAGCATTTCTCTGAGGACTGGTCCTTTCCAACAACATGACCAAATTACTTGAGATGAAGTCTGGCCATTTTCTGGAGTATTCCAGCTGTACTTCTTCCAAGACAGATTTCTTTGTTCTTCTGGCAGATCCTGGTATTTTCAATATTCTGGGCCAACACCACAATTCGCAAGCATCCATTTGAATTCATTTGCGTCTAATTACCAATGAGATAGACACGCATATACAATGGATTTGGACACGGAGATTAGCTTGGATTGGATTGTGAAATAAAGGCAAAGTTTTATCCTCACATTCTGAGCGCCATGTGAATGTCAGGGGAGCTCGTGTGGTGGAGTGGTGAATGCACTAGACTCATAACTGAAGAATGCAAGGTTAGAACCCACCAGCTGCTGCCGAGAGAGGGGAGGCAGTCTGCTTCTGTGAAGATTGACAGCCTGGGAGACCCTGTGGGCAGTTCCACTCTGTCCTCTAGGGGCGCTGTGGGTCAGAATGGACTCCAGGCAGTGGGTGTGGTTTGGGCTTTGCTTCTGTGAA